>NW_013953540.1:64489-69421 GCF_001266775.1 Austrofundulus limnaeus
CTAGTGCTCCGACATTTCAGCAGCCGTGTTCTGCTTTGAAACATTTCTTTAGTTTGTTATTGCTACGAGCTCTCAAGCTAAAGTGAGGGTTCACTCCCACACTAAGAAAACAGGAGGGGAGGGGTCAGCTGAGCTCCTGTGCAGCGGAGCACAGAGAGGGAGAGAGACGAAGTAAACAAACAAGCAGGAAAATGAAACTTATCGCCGTCTTTTTTTTTTTTACCGACCTCAAAAAAAGTTATCGTGCAATTAATTGATTTATTGTCTATCGCGACAGGCCTATTTGTAGCGTCTTTCATTTTGACAAATTTGAAAAACAAACATCAACATTTTAAGCTTTGCTTCTATAAAAATGATGCTAAAGGGTCGCGTTCTACGTTTTATTGATTGCTTCTTTCTTTTCCCTTCGTTGCAGGTGTTTGTGCTTTCCACACATCCTTATGGCTGCAGAGTTATCCAAAGGATTTTGGAGCACTGCACTCAGGAGCAAACCCTGCCCATCCTGGATGAGCTGCATCAGCATTCTGAACAGCTGGGCCAGGTGAGCACATCTGTCTCCAGTCCGTCCCTGTTTGTTAAACCCACCCTTAACTGCAGATGTAACGCTGTGTTTGCTTGGTTCAATTTTAGGATGTTTGTTTTTGTGTGTGTGTGTTTGCATGCCCCCTTCATGTTTGAGCATTTCATTTTCTATTTATTTTTGCCTGTCTTTTGTTGTTGTTGTTTTTGTTGTTGTTGTTTTGTCTAGTGGTTTTGCTAAGTGTGAAAGATGAATGTACTTGTACTGTTAGCTGTCATTACATCTGACTTGTGATTATTTGAACATCCACCCTGCCCCCCCTCACTTATTTCATCTAGAAATATCAAGGCGTATCATTGGAGATGACACCCAAAACATATTATACAGTGTCCCGTGATGCGCTGTTCAAGGTCAGAGCAATTTGCCTCTCTCTCGCGGATGTCCCCATCCTCCTCCTCCTCCTCCTTTCTCTTTCTCCTCCCGTTTCTTTCTTTTATCTCTTCTTTAAAAAGTCTGTTTATAACATTAGCTGTTTTCAGCTTTTACAAACCTCCTCTAACCTACTGAGCTGCCTTTTCCCCCTTCCTCTTTTGCTTTGTTCAGCACGATTCACACGCTGCATATCTGCTGTTTCATCCTTCTTATTGCCTTAAGCATATTCTGATCAATCTGTTTTTTCTTCTTTTTTTTTGTTGCCGGTTTTTTTTCTATCATCTCGACTTCACAAATTATTTGGGTTTCCTGAAAATCTGAATCTGACGAGCCAAAATCTCAAAAAAATCTCTTCGACATGAAATCCAAAAAGCAGAACGAAGCGAGTTTTGTGAAAACAGATTGAACCAGAAATGATTTTGTAGGCAAAAATTTTACAGTTAAAGGTGGAGATCAGTGCCATCCAAATTAATTACTGCTGTATATTGATTAAGAGTCAGGTGAGTTTTTGTATATTTTTTTGTTTCCTCTCCATCTTGTCCCATTAAAATCACACCCATAACTGTCTATCACCTACTCCTGAAGGGGCAAAGATGCTGCATCGTCTGGTCAACAACGCTCCAGACCAGCAGCATCTGTTTTGTCTGACCTTCCGCAGTGATGACGTTAGGGTATTTTTTAATACTACAAATGGGGGTGTCACTCATTCGTCGGCTTGTTTACTGTAGAAATGCATGATTATCTCACTGGTTGAGACAAGCGGTGGAAATTACTGCATGTTTATCAATCCGAATAAAGGTCACTTTATTTATTTTTCAATCTGCTGATTATTACAAGCTTTAAACGGCTTTAGCTGGCACTCACGTCTCTGCTGCCTCCTGCAGGATCAGTACGGTAACTACGTCATTCAGCATGTTTTGGAGCACGGCAGACCAGAGGACAAAAGCAAGATTGTGGCAGAAGTTCGTGGAAAAGTTCTTGTCCTGAGCCAGCATAAGTTTGCGAGGTGAGTTGTTGTTTGCTCTTGAGGGCAACATTTTATTTTCTCACACTCCGGTGCTCTGTCTGATGTCTTTAAACCTCAGTGTGTTTATGTGCATGGTATTTTTGTGAGACAATTTTATTCTAAACAGTGTTGTTTTTGCTTAAACTGAAGTTATCAGTTATCATGGACGAGTTGATCTTAGATGCATCTCTGAAAAGGGGGGCTTGTGGAGTTACAGGAGGAATTCAGTAAAGCATTGCAGTTCCACTTTATATAGACCCTGTGTATATTATATAGTACTGGACATGGATTAAAAATTTTAAACACAATTAATCGCATTATTTTTTTTATCTTTTATAGAAACAATTACTTTACAATGGCTGAATGTGTACATTTTTATGTTGCAATATACTCCATCTGTGACACACTGTGCATTTTTGTACTTTTTGTGAAAAACTGCGTTATCGCACGTTAAAGAGATTATCGCCATGAAGCGTTGCTATCGTGTTAACGTGCCCAGCACTAAAAAAAGGGATTTAAAAGCATGATATGTCTACTTTAAATTAGATGAGCCTCCTGCAGAAGAGAGTTTTGTGGAAACCTTTAAAATAAATGAAACTTGAAGCAGCTAATTGAGGCCAGAGCACTTCAAAGCTTCTGTTTGTGCTGCATTTTGCTCATATCAGCACTGTGGCAGTAATAACGTTGTTGCGCTTCATTGCTTTTAGTGTCGAAAGCGCATCTGTGTATAGCTTATGTAAAACATTTTATTATAAGACCTTATTTAAACACTTGTAAACTCTAACGAACATGTTAAAGGGGTTGGGAAAGATGTAAGTTTACAGCTGAAAGTCTTCCAGGAAGCTGCCTTTGCTCCGTCTGTTCTCAAGAGAAACTGGAAACCCTGACTGACTTCCTCTGTTGCCTTCTGTCTGGTGGTTACAGCCCTTAGCAGCACCATGTGGCACTGACTCAGTCTCTTTATTGCAGGCCATTAATTTTGCAACCATAATAAAATGGCGGTTGTCAAGTGGAAACTTGTAAACATATCGTCTAGGAAGAATGCATTGTAACGCAGAGCAAAAGCCGATGGGTGCTGCAGTTTATTCTTTCCTGAAGATTTGGGTCTACTGTGTGTGATTGGTCAGAAATTTAAAATGAGATTTGGCCATGCTGTTCTGTGAGCTCAAGAACTGGTGTGCTTGGATTATTAGCTGCTGGAAGCTAACATTAGGTTCTGGGAACCATTATTTGCAGTGTGACCACTAATCTTTCCAGTGCAGAGGTCAGTATGCTGCTGTGTGTGGATGCCGCTGAATGAACAGCAAGGCTAAACGGTTTTCATAATGATGGCCCACGTCCTAGAATAAGATGTTCTTTTTTTTCTCCATCCAGGAAAAATAAACTTCCTTCTCTGTGATCGTCGTCGTGTTACAACAACACAAATAAAACGAATGTCCATGCCGTGCGGTTGACGTGTTTCTGTCGACGCCCCACAACGGCGCACAGCCGAGGATGGGGAGTGGCTTGTTGTTGCAGAAAAGAGAGCAGAGTTCTTTACATGTCCAGTATAAATCCAGCTTTACTCCTGGTTCTTCAACCGTGTTGCTGTTAGAGCTGTACAATAAAGTTCCTGCGACGTGTGAGGCAAATTAAATCAACGCTTGCATATGGTTTCCCCCACATGTATTATAAGCCTGCAGGCCTGCCAGTTCTTACTTGCTTGCTCCCCTGCCAGGCTAAGAGTTGTTTTATTTAAAGCCAGTGCTTCAGCAAGATTGTGACCACAGGCTAAGTGGCTAAGACGTAGCGTTAGCAACTTCGGGTGGTACTGAAGTGGCCCGATGCAACGGCCATATGAAACCCAGGGTGCATTGAAACGACTGGTGTAAATTGTGCAGCACTAATTACTTTACATCAGCTAACGCCACCTGGTTGTTTTGTGACTTCATGTTCTGTGAAATTCTTTAATTTGTGTCTGTAAAACATCACGTGTTTGACATCATCCATTATTGCTCACGTTATGTTCCTGACTATTCAGACTTCTCTCGCACCTGGTGCATTTTAATTACCGTGAAGTGTTGGGAGATGTGTCAGAAATGAACAGGGACATTTCTTAAGTCTCATAGTTGATGTCAGTAAAACTCCAGTGTTGTTATTATTATTATCATTTTTTTTAAGCATTCACACAATTGAGTTTTTTTTTTCTTCCGTACGTTTTTCGGCATCTAACTTGTTCCACAATTTTTGTGCTATTTCAACAATTCATATACTGTATCAAAACGCTCATTCATGTGAGGGGTGCTATGACTTTTGGTATTTCAGCTTTTTACACTTTTTTCCCCTTTTTTAGCCACTTTTTTGCCATTTAAAATGAATAGAAAACATCCTTAAACTCTTAAAATGTTTCTAAATCTTTACATAACCTTACACATTTTGATCTGGTTATGCTCTTTTTCACATTCCTGTGCTAATTTTAGCTACATTTTTGCTATTTCAGCTAAAATTCTGCTTCTTTCTGCTATTTTTCTGCCTTTTCTTACTTTTTGTGCTTTTTTCTGCTAATTTCTGCTGTTAATGCTTCTTACAGATGCTTTCTGTTATTTTCAGCTATTTGCTGAAATTTTAGCTAATGTTTAGCTGCTATTAGCTAAAGTTAGCTTTTCTAAGCTAAATACACATTGGGCCTCATGCAAGAACATGTTCGTATTCTTATCCTAAATTTCTCCTACTTTTGTTGTGCAAAGGGTTCGTACGAACATGCTACGTCAGATTCAACAAACTCTTCTATCTTCTGGAAACGTGCGTAAATGAGCTGCGTAATTTACACCCGTTCGTATCCAGCTGCACGTGCACGCGAGAGGAGATTAGCATAATTACCACCCCAAAAACACCATATAAGGCTGTGTTTCCTTCCTCAGATACAAGGAAATGTCCATTCATGAAAATGACAGCGAAAACTAAAAAAAACTTTATGAGTTCAGAGATTGAAGAC
>NW_013953540.1:70421-76878 GCF_001266775.1 Austrofundulus limnaeus
TCTTGACACACATGCACAGTAGTGGTAACTGGGGTAGGCCGTGGACGTCACAAGACATTATACAGACAGTGAAGAAAACCCGTCTGGATAACAGCAGACTGACTTCACGTAAAATATACGACAGGTCTGGACCACTCGTAAATTTTGTTCGTATCTGAAAAAAATCGTAGAATACGAAAACATTGGTGAATGCCACAAATTCTCCTAAATCACTTGTACGCACAATTTAAGAACAAATCTGTGCGTACGAACGGTTCTTGCATGAGGACCACTGTTTGTATCTATTAAAACTTTTTCTGAAAACTTCAACAAACTTGTGCTCCTTATGCTTCCTTATTCTAATTGAAATTCCAGCTACTCTTTAGTCGTTTTACTGAAAATTTCAGCTGTTTTAGCCATTTTACTACTAATTATCTCGTTTTTTTGTGCTCACATGCTGTTCTTCTGCTAATTTTACAATTTTTACAACACTTTCTCTATCTGGGAGCTTATTTCAACTTGTGGCTGCTACCTTTAGCCTATTCTATGCTAATTTAAGCTTATTTATGCTACTTTAGCTATAGATCTGCTTCTTTCTGCTATTCTTTTGCTTTATTTTACTTTTTATGCCTAATGCTATTTATGCTTCTTACAGATGTTTTCAGCTATATCTAGCTATTTTAGCTCGTAGCTTTTAGCTGTTTTCTGTTTTCAGCTAGATACGTGCTCCTATTTTTTTTCTGCAAAGTTAGTCTTTTTTGTTTCTTTCAGCTTTTCAAAGTGAGCTAACATTAACACCTTTTACTATTAAATATTTCCAGCTCAATTTCAGCAGCTTTCAGTTTAAGTTTTCAGCATGAAGCATTCACACTAGCATTTTTACAGGAAATGTAATTTCTCTATTTTTTTTTACTACTCCACTTACTGAGGCTCTTACTGGTTCGATGTCAGCGTGTTCTTGGACTCTTTCTTGGCTATCATTTGTGTCAAGATGTCTTCTGAGAAAAGGTTATTGCCATCATTAAGACAAAAATGTTCTTTTGAGATGTTTTATAGCTAAATCTAACAATCTCTTGGCTCGTTTCTTTGACACAGTTGGCTCAGCAGTGAATTTGTGAGTAACGGTGAGCTTCTCTCCTCAGTAACGTCGTGGAGAAGTGTGTGATCCACTCCTCGCGTGCAGAGAGAGCTCTCCTGATCGATGAAGTGTGCTGCCAGAAAGACGGGCCCCACAGCGCCCTGTACACCATGATGAAGGACCAGTACGCAAACTATGTCGTCCAGAGAATGATCGACATGGCAGAACCCGCTCAGCGCAAAATCATCATGCACAAGGTGGGTCACCTGAAAAACCGCACACGTGAAGACCTTTCAGGTCTGGTCACCTGTAAACTGGAACAATCAGTGAGGAAGTTTAAAGGTTAAATCGTGGAAAATTTGGGTCAAATCCTGCAGACATTCAGACCACTTCTGCCTCTTTCTACCATATTAAAACATTATTAACACACAACTTTGATGGCATGACTGTTATTGTTTGCACTGTGTTGTCATGGCAGCACGTGAGTTTACTAATCCAATAAACAAGAATCCTAACTCTGCAATTGAGAAACCGCTAAACAGAGGGAAATATTTGAGGAAGGTTAGCGGGACCAACAGAAACCTGTTTTTGGTTTTCTGTTTGATTTGAAGGTGGGTGGGATCATTATGGCAAATCGACCAATCCAGACCAGAGTTATAGCTCTGTCTAATGTGATACTTCCAGTTTGACCCTTTCAGAATAAAAGCATTTCTTTGATCAAGTTTGCATTTTTATGAATACAACAAATGGCAAATACTTTTTCTACCATCGCCATCTATTGAATTCAGTATTTCAGTATTGTTAAATGTTTTATTTCTTGTAGGTGGTATGGATCAACAAACCTTATAGTTTAAATTAATGATCAAATTTTAAAATGTCCAAGAATGTGTGTAGTTTCAAACATGATTGAAGCCTCGAGGAGGAGCTCGGTGTTCATTTCTAAGCTTGTTCTGTGTTTTGTAATGTAATTATAGTCTCCAGTGTAATTTAAGCACCTGTAGGTCTTTTGTTTGGCTGAAAACAGAACTTTGTGTTTCGGCAGCTTCACCTCGGCTGCAGCTGTTCCCTCCACACAGACAGAACCGTCATCGTTTATTTTGAATTAGTCATAAATCTCTCATTTCCTCTTGCTCCACACCTTCAGGCTCTTTCTCTCTCGTCTTTATTGAGGTGATCAGCTGTAAAACAACAGTGAGTTGAAAACAAACTAAGCTTTAGTTTTTTCCAGATTACAATAATTTCAGAAATCTTATTTGGTAGTTTCAACCTGTGACTGTAAGAAAATGTATGGAGCTTAAAGTAGGGCTATAAGATTTGTTCAAAAAAAATTTTAACAGAAAACAATGATTTAAACTGAAACAATTTGAAACCGCAAAAGATTTGAAACTGACAAAAGGCATATTTTTGATTACATGATACATCATTTAAATGACATGCCGAAATTTTTAATTATATGACACAACCTGCTATATTTTTTGATTATGTAATAAAACGACCTGCCATAATATAAAATTGACTCAACCTTCAGTATAATGTTAATTACATGATATGACGATCTGTCATATTTAAAAATGGCACAACGGCCTCCCATACATTGTTAATTATATGATACAACAGCATGCCTTTTTTAAAATGTGGCCCCAATTTAGCTCCATAAAATACAAATAATGCCTAGATATGAGCTTCATCCTATATTATCTCTATAATGATGCAAAATTAAAAATAAAATGGTTACATCTATGTTGACTTAGTCAAAATTAAAACTTTATTAGAGGATACTAGTTTTCATTGGTAAATTTCCAAAGAAAAGCTGCATTAAATAGAAAATATTTGATTATTTCATCTGGAAATTGATCATACTTTTAAAGTTTATTTAGGTTTTTATGGTATGATTTAGAAAAGTGTAAATGTCCAGCTGTAACCTGAAAGTTGTGCCTCATCAGGTGTTTTGTTTGTTTGTTTGTTTGTACTTTAATTGATATTTTTGTCAGTTCAGATTGAGATTATAGGCTTCTTCTCTTTCAGATCCGGCCTCACATCGCCACTTTGCGTAAGTACACATATGGGAAGCACATTCTGGCCAAGCTGGAAAAGTACTACATGAAGAGCGGCTCAGAACTGGGCCCCATCGGCGGCCCCACAAACGGACTCATGTAGTCGACGCTGCCGGGTCCCCCCAGAGAAGAGGAGGAGCTGGAACGCCAAACCCCCTGTTCTGTGAGAGATCGCCCCCTTTTAGCCATAAGGCTTCGCCTTCGACACTCTGTCATCCCCTGTTTTCAGGAGGAGGGGGGTGAACTACCAAAAAATAAAATAAAAAAGACAAGTCAATTTCACCTAAGAATGCTGTGACAACTGACGCCTGCCACTCTGCCACCCCTGCTGGGGGTCCCATCATGGGCCTCAGGGGGCTGCACAGTCAGCAGGCTGTTTTATTTTTCTCTTCTCCGTTCTTTCCTGGGTAAAGCACAAACCCACTGAGGATGTATTGGACTGGTTTTCATATTATCTTGTACATTTCCTTTTTTTTTACCTTGTAAATTGTGTGTAAAGATAAACAAAAAAACAATTACACATTTGCTGAAATTTACAATTCTTACAATTAACACCAGCAAGTGACTTTATAAAATGAAACTGAGTGATCCTTTTAAAACAGAATTCTATGGTTTTTTTCTAACCAGATTTATTATGTCAGCTGTCCTGATGAAGTCAAGGTAATCGAACTTTATATTTGTATATTGTCCCATGCCAAAGCAGCTAATGAGTTAGTTTTCAAACAGCACTACAGACCGGACCCTTCATTCTGCACGAGAGCAGTTGAAAGGTCCTCAAGACTTGATTTTCTTTTTTTTTTAATAGCTTGGCGTTGGAGATCAGTGTTTTAGTGTTCTGGTTGTGGCTTTTTCTTGCCTCTTTTCCAGATTTGGTTAAAGGGGATGGGGGGGCATGTTTACTCCAGCAGTTGTTTCGGTACTAAATCTGCCACAAGCTGATAAAACCTGAGCTGCTGCGTTCGTTGAGCCCTGTTCTGAGCCCTTTTTTATTTCTTCCTTTCCTTGATCCAGGTGATCATTCTGGGTTTATATAAGAAAATTTCATAAAGAGGCGGAGCATGAGGTTTGGTTGTACAGCTGATGTGGTTTCGTCTTAAAGTGACCATGTAGGGAGCTTTTTGAGGGGATGGGGGGTGGGGGCGGGGGGTCTGCATTAGCATGCTGTGACCAGTTTTAATATTTGAAATAATTATTTTTTTCTTTATCATGTTTTGTGTAACATCTGTCTCGTAGATGAACACTGCCCTAGAAAACGGTATATTTACGTACTGAATAATCATCTCTTTGCGTAGATGTAGTTTAGCGATGTATAGCATTTTTTTATGTATGAGTTTAAAAACAAGGAAGTTGGGTTGGGGGATTGTTTGCAACGGGATACTCACCAACCTAAAGTTCAAGAGCTGTCGAGAAAAGAAAATGTAAAAAAATAAAAATAATAATTTGTGAAGTTTATCAGCTTTGTTCGTCTGAGGTGAAATGAACTAGAAGTAGTTGATGATTTGAAGAAAGGGAAGTTTAAAGAACCTATTGTAATGGTTCTGTTTTTTTGTTAATATATAAAGATTTTTTTAATTAAAACTATTCTTATTAATTGGTTGGGTATGCAAGTGCAGTATATTGGTGGCCGGTTGAGGTGGGCGGGGCCATTGAAAGCTATACAATTCACCTGTAATGCTCGTAGTGACGGCTTCTTTGCTTCATAAGAATTGTAGATTACGTGTAGTATATGTGCAGTTAAGTGTAAGATTAGTTGAAAATATGTCTAGTCGTGGTGTTTGACAGGCCTTGCTCTAAATTTCTAGTGATGCTTTTATTTTGTCTGTACAGTTGTACATTTGTAAACGTTGATGCTGTAAATGGGACGTCTTTTACACTTTTTTTTTTTTTTTCCGGGGAGACAAAGCCTAAAAATGTCCATTTAGATGTGTGTATATTCATCACTCCTTTCACCCCCTCACTTTTTGAATATAATGTATACAGTTTTATTTGATCGAGTGTTATTTTAAAGAAAAAACAAGAAGAAGAAAAAATATATATGGCTTTGCAATCTGGCATGGTTTTTGTTTTTAATTTGTTATATAAAGGCCAGCCTCTATTTGTACTGAAGCTGTAACACCCACTGTTGATAGTCTTCTGTGTGACAAGTTTAAAAGAGACAAAAACAGCAACGATCTAGAAGCGAGGCTGCGGTCAGTCCTCTCTACCACCATGGAAACGTCACAGGATACGACAAGAATTATTTTTGTACAGAAGAGTGCTGTATTTTGGAACAGCTTCTACCTTGTAAGCAAAAGCGTTGTAAAATATTGTCAATTATATAAATATGAACATATGAGTTTTGTCACACTGTCGAAGTCATGTACATTTTCAGGTGGCCTTATGTACATTTCCAGATGTTAGATGAAGAAAACAAATTCAATTTTTGGAAGCAGAATTGTGACTATGTATGATTAAACTGTTCTTCTAACATTTTGTTTGCTTTCTTTGCACGTCTGGTTTGATTTGAGCTGTTATTTTCAGGAGACAGAATTAAAGTAATCCTATGACTAGATAATAAAAAATATATATCAATTTACTGTGGCAAAATGCCACCTAAAAGCTAACAGCTAGCTGAAAGCTAAAATTGGAACAATAGTTAAAAGCAACAGGCTACCTAGAAACCAAAAGTAGCAAAACACTATATAAAAGAAAAAGGTATCAAATTGCTAACTATAAATTATAACTAGCAAATGGCTACCTAACAGCTAAAAGTAGCAGAACAATATTTGCTAGCTGAAAAAAGTTGAAATGTTAGGTAAAAGCTAAATGTAGCTAAAGGTTACCTACATAGAAAACAGTGGCAAAAGGCTACAGTAGATAATAGACACATTTTAACTTATTAACTAGAAAATAAAAGTAGCAAAACAACTTCTAAATGCAGCAAAAGAATAGCTAAAATTAGCATCAAATTACTAGCTAGGGCAAGAAAGGGTAACGAAAGGCTAGGTGAAAGCTAAATGTAGTTAAAGTTTACCTACATGGAAAACAGTGGCAAAAGGCTAGATAATAGAGGGACATTTTAACTTATTAGCTAGAAAATAAAAGTAGCAAAATGCCACATAAAAGCTAAAAGTAGCAAAACAATTACTAAATGCAGCAAAAGAATAGCTAAAATTAGCATCAAATTACTAGCTAGGGCAAGAAAGGGTAACGAAAGGCTAGGTGAAAGCTAAATGTAGTTAAAGTTTACCTACATGGAAAACAGTGGCAAAAGGCTAGATAATAGAGGGACATTTTAACTTATTAGCTAGAAAATAAAAGTAGCAAAATGCCACATAAAATCTAAAATTAGAACAGTAGCTAAAAC
>NW_013953541.1:0-405 GCF_001266775.1 Austrofundulus limnaeus
CAAAAATACACCCCCTGAAAGATCTGCATTTAGTGTTCTCCAAAAACAAATTGGTTTGTTTATGTTTCTTGTAACAATTTCTGACCAACAAGTCAAATAAAAGCAAATCAAGGTGAATTCAGGTGACTCCGATGGCCTCGCCTCCATTTTCTAAATTACCAGATGACAGATTCTGAAATCTGTTTGATTACGTGAAAAGTAGGAAAAGCAGTGAAGTTCACTGAGTGCAGAACACTTCTCTGTTTCCACACACACAAACACAGGATTTTAAACTTAAAAAGAGAAACACGATCAAATAAAGAGGCAGACGAGATGGAAATTTGCAGAATCAATACAAACTAAAGGATGTTTGATTTTTTTTTTTTGTGTGTGTGTGTATGTGTGTGTCTGTGTGTGTAGCCCACA
>NW_013953541.1:415-3420 GCF_001266775.1 Austrofundulus limnaeus
CACTCACACACTCACACACACACACACACACACACACACACACACACACACACACTACCTGTAGACCATGGTTATTCAGCTAAATTGCAGTTAGTGCAGACCAGCAACTCAGGGGCCGAACATCCAGCAAAGAAAGTCATTATGTAAATAAACCAAATATTACAAAGATCTGTCAGCTTTAAATTAGTTTATTTTGCTGCATTTAATCATGCATACAACACACAATGTATGTTGTATGCATGTACTGTATGTACAATGTAATGAAAGTTGTGCAATTAAAATATCAAAAACAAAAATAACATTATGCCTCCCAATTAACATAAAAATTATTTTTGACATCTGACATTTTTAAACCAATTTTATTTTTACTTATCTTAGTTTCATCTTTAAATGGTTGTATTTCTAACTGTCTTGGGTCTTTATAGAAATAGTTTTTACCAGCTTTTAGCAAAAATTCTGATGTTTCTGTAGATACCACACATGTTTATGTCTAACTAAAAGAACATATAGTAATTAAAGTAGAAAACCAGGGGTTTGGGCTTAAGAGATGAATGAACCAATTGGCGGGCCGGGTGTGTCTCGATTTACTGATCAATCTACGTTCCTACCCTCATCTATGGTCACGAGCTTTGGGTAGTGACCAAAAGAACGAGATCGCAAATATAAGTGGCCAAAATGGGTTTCCTCCGCAGGGTGTCTGGGCTCTCCCTTAGAGGTAGGGTGAGAAGCTCAGTCATACGAGAGGGACTCAGAGTAGAGCCGCTGCTCCTCCACATCGAGAGGAGCCAGTTGAGGTGGCTCGAGCATCTGGTTAAGATGCCTCCTGGACACCTCCCTGGTGATGTGTCCCTGGCACGTCCCTCTGGGAGGAGGCCCAGAGGAAGACCCAGGACATACTGGAGGGACTATGTTTCTCAGCTGGCCTGGGAACGCCTTGGGATTCCCCCAGATGAGCTGGTCCAAGTGTCTGGGGAGAGGGCAGTCCGGGTCTCTCTGCTTAGGCTGCTGCCCCCCGTAACCTGACCCCTGATAAGTGGAAGAAAACAGACGGACAGATGGATGAATTATGTTTTATTTAATAAGAGTTTTGTTTGAGTTTCCTACTTCTGTAGTTGGTAGACAAGAAGTTGGATGTTAGTGTAAAAAATGAATAAATAAAAAGGAGCTATGGCAGAGTGACACAGTTGTTTTATCGTTGGTGTTGCAAACGAGCAGCAAAAACAGTCTCCTCTCATTTATTCATAATGTGAATGATGGAAGACTTTAAGAATAGAGAACCTAAGATAAAAACTACGATGCTACATGCTATGTAGGGGTGCAACGATGCAGAAAATTCATGATTCGGTTCCATACTTTAGTCTCACGGTTTCCATATTTTTTCGATATTAAAAAGAGAAATTCCCGTGCCTCTTTTAACTTGTAATTTATTTAAATTAATTATGAACATTCTTTTAACCTCAAAAGTACAGTTTTTAAATTAAATGTTGCTGAAACAGCAAGTTTCTCAGTGGATCTGTGTTCGAAAATGCAGCCTAGGTGAAGTAGTCGAACACAGATCCACTGATCGTTCGACACAGAGCATCTTCAGAAGACAAGCTGATAAAATAAATTAAAACATCCGTATTGTTCGATACATACTGTGTACTGAACCTAAAGCACTGTATTGAACAGTTCGATACGGGTACATGTCGCATCGCTAATGCGAAGTTATTAATTTTTTTTATCAAAAAATGTATTTTTTGAAATTCTGCACTTGTTTTTACACAAATTCTATTTCGTCATGTTTGCAGGTCATTGTTCCAGCAGCTTTTGTATGGTTTGGCTTACCGCAGCTGGTTTGTCACAGGTGGGTGAAAATCAAAACGTGCTAAAATTTCTAGATGTGCACATTTTCTGATCCGTTCCTTCATGAAGTTTTTACTATAATTAGACCTTTGCAGAACCTGAGTTCTGATCGGATGTATCCGAGTTGTCCCATACGTATGTTGCTCTGCTGATGTTGCAGATGAGGTGGATGCRGAGGGAACCGAGCCAAAAGAGAGGAGTTGCATAATGATCCAAACCCAGTTCTACTTCAGTAATCTCAGCAGCTCCTATAACATCCTCCAAGACTGTGGCAACTGCTCCAGGTCATTTCAAAATACACTCAGACACATGAAAAACACAAACGTGAAAAATAACGCTGCGACTGAGAGACAGGCAGCAAACAGCTTCAGAAACACGGCTGATGATAAACCTGCATTTTTTTTTTCCTATGAAATGGTTGTAATACTGGCTAAATGAGCCTTGTAAGGCTGTCTCATAAATCTTGCTGATCCATTAGCAAATGAGTGTAAGATGCAAGCAAGCAGAGGGAGGTTGTTGACAGAGCTGTCTCCTTGTCTCTTTCTCTCTTTCTGTCTCTGCAGGCTAATTCACGCCAAGAGAATAAACAACACCAACTTGRTGTTTGTGGTAGCAGAGAAGCTGCCGTGCACCACCTGTGAGARAGAGAAGCTTTCCCAAGAAGAAGAGGAGTGTATCTTTTTACATGCTGTACACCAGCTGGCACAGATAAAAAAAGAAGAAGAAAATAATCACCGTAACTGTGTGGAAATACAGACGTTTCACATTTGTTTGAAGGTTGTTCTTAGAATCCAAATTATGTTCATTCTTCCTCAACTGCGTCATCCTTCAGTCATGGAGGATAATCCGTGTGAAGAAATTATGGTGGCACGCTATCGAAAAGGACCCTTCACCTGTTTTGACAATAACGAAAATGTGAGAGTTTCAGATTTTATTGATGCAATTATTTAAAGGGATCCATGATTAGTTGTAACATTAGACTTTATTTAATAAAAATTTATTTTAACTGTAAAACAAAGACTGTAAAAATACTGCAGGATGTTCAGTTTTTATAATTTTTTGAACAAAGTTTAAGAATATATTACACAGACAGGGCCATTTTATTTACACACAAAGCATTCTGGGTAAATGATGACGTGGATAGGTCAACGGTGTGAGGC
>NW_013953541.1:4420-32566 GCF_001266775.1 Austrofundulus limnaeus
TGTGTGTGTGTGTGTGTGTGTGTGTGTGTGTGTGTGTGTGTGTGTGTGTCAATAGAATATAGAAAAAAAGAAAAAATCTAACTAAGTGCTCCACATTCAGGACATATATTGAAGATGCACTGAGATCTGATTGATCAGAGCACATTCAGAGGTAGTTTGCTCCACATGTTGGCACATTCTTATAGCAACGTGGAGACAAACGTGTGCTGCGGCACATTAAAAAGACCACCTGCTCAACTAATTTCATCAAACTTGGACACGGGGTTTTGGCTGCTTTCTCACTCAGTTTCGGTCCAGACTGTGCGCTTCATCAGATTCTGTAGCATGTGCTCAGAAAATGAGTACTGTAGAGGACAAAAGAAGAGGYATCAGGCCTGAAAACAACTACAGCAGAGTAACAGAACCTGAAACAAGGCATCTCAAAGAGTGGGGTGTGGAACACATTGATGTGTCAGGTGTCAACTTTTTTATTTTATTTTAAGAATTCACTGACCTTGAAAAAGGAGCAGCAGGAAAATCAGGATATCTCACAAATCCTGAAGTAAAAAAAATCGTTTTTTTTAATARAAAAATAGATTTGAAATCAATTCAAGATGAACGATTTAATGCAGCTAAATAAACAAATTTAAAAGGTAAGAGATAATAATACTTGTTTTACATAATGCAGTTTCCCCTACTATAATAAGGTGATTATATGCAGAATGCTGGTGTCAGAGAGTCATACAGTTTGTACAGATAATTAAATATTGCCAGGTTCTCATTAGTATTTCAATTCAGGAGGGGCGTGAAAAACTTTAAGTTCCCTGGGGGGACATGACAAGAAATAACTGAGAACCTGGCTTAAACGATGCATCATTCTTCAGCTGATCGTCTACTGCTTTAAGCTAATAGCTCTTGACTATTGATGTTTCAAATGCTATTTAATGTCAAACTGTGTTATATTTCATATTTTTAAAGAAATGGCTAAAAAATGGGAACAAATTGTGTTTGTGTTGCAGATTGTTGTTAACAAAGTAGCTACAAATATGTTATTTTTTTCCTTTTTGCTAAGGTGTTATAATTTCAGCCTGAATAGATAGATCAAAGTTAAGGGGCTAGGGTGGAGTCATCTTGGAATCAGAASGTCACTGGTTAGATCCCCCGTCCAGCCGTCTCAGTCGTTCTGTCCATTGGCAAGACACTTCACCCACCTTGCCTGCTGATGGTGGTCAGAGGGTCCAGTGGCGCCGGTGCATGGCAGCCCCGCCTCTGTCAGTGTACCCCAGGGCAGCTGTGGCTACAATGTAGCTTACCACCATCAGTGTGTGAATGGGTGAAGTGTAAAGCACCCTGGGGTCCGTATGGACTTGATAAAGTGTTATATAAGTTCAAGCCATTTACAAACAATCATTCCTCTGGTTAAGTACTGGGCTAAAACAGAGTGGAAAGGCAGCTAAAGTCTAAAACTGTTCAGATATATTTTTGCTTCATTAAATAACTAGCAATTTTTTTTCTGAACAAACACAAAAGCATCTTTGTTAATTGGGACCTATCTGCACCTGACTCACAGTAAACACTCAGGAGTTGCTTCTGTATTTTAAATGCTGCCTCGCTCAATGACTTCCTGCAGCAGATGGGTTTTTACAGCCCCGAGCCCTTTTCAGAAAATGTCAATGAAAACATGCTTATTGTATCTTCTTGTTGGTGTAGCGCTCGTTACGTAACTCTTGACATAAGTCACAAACCTGGAAGGTAAAAGGGGCAGGGAGTCGTCATTTTAGATGATTAGTCCAGCTCATTTAGAATAAATTATTGTGATAATGAAAAAAGTACATGCTTCAGGATGTAATTAAGTTATTTTTTCTTATATAGAAGCTGTGTGATTACCAGATTTTTTGTTCTTTTTTGCAGGAGAACACGTCGGACTGTGGGAGAGGTCATTCCTTCCGTCCGCCTCTCTTTGCTTTATTGCTGTTTCAGCTGCTTCTGCTTTATCCGTCCATCAGCCCCTACGTTCACTCACTATTACATTAACTCCACTCTCCCACAGTTATCCTCCTTTTAGCCCTCCTGAGCCTCTGTCCTGTCCCGAAACCCCTCCATCTCCAACCACAGTCTCCTACACCCCACCGGTTCATATAGTGGGACTTCCCATCACAGCAAGTTGGAAGCCCCTAGTAACAGACTACCAAGCTCAAGATGTTTCTGAGCCGGACTCCTCCTCCTCCTCCTCCCKTCTAAACCACACGGACCATCAGAGGCAACTCCAATAAGAGAGAGCAACCCCTCCTTTCATGGCCACCCCAACTCCACGTCCACCCAGAAAAGGGAGGGGGATTAGGACAGGTTCTCCCACCTTAAAAAAACAAAACAAAACTGGAGATTCGAGGTCATCTGTCCGCCTCTACCTCCTCTGACGGCAGGACTTTTTCCTCCTCTCTGTCCTTCATCTCAGTCTCTCACCATCTGCCTCTCGCATACAGTCGTGGATCATTCAGCCAGTTCTAGCASCATAGAAGACAAAACAAAAAACAAAAAAATAACACCAAACTGTCAAGTATACAAGCGGTTATAGGTTTTCTTGCAGAAGTGATGAGTATTCCAAACATACAGTGTATTTAGGTTTTAATTTGACAAGTGTTTAAAAAAAGACAATTTGTGCGCTATATCTACTTGCCAAAACGAGAAATACCTTCATGCGGTGTTATTTTTATAGCCAAAAACACAAAGAGGAAGTGGTTTTAGATTTAGGATAAAATCATGAGAGGAAGAGGAGACACTCAGCAGCTGAATTCTGACTCATTTTGTGCAGCATCTAATTACAGATTAACGCTTAAAAAAAAGAGGTCCACTGGGGATTATTGTAATTATGTGATGGTAATCATATTTCTTGAAGTGTTTTCTCTCGTATTTACTCTTAAAACGCCGGGGTGTTTTCTGGCTGTAAAATCGGAATCAGTGCTCAGCTGCTGCAGGAACATTGTTGATGTCGTGTAGTTTTCTCTTTTACGATCGACCATCCTGACCTCGAGTTTAAACTGATGTTAACGGAAAAAAAAAAATCTAATCAAATAAAAAAATAGAAACTCACCTCTGCCAATCCTCACAAGGCTTCTTCACCGATGTTCCTAATCACYGCTGTCGTCGATGTGCTTTGGTCGTGTCGCACACGAAAACCTCGCTGAAGTTCCAGGGGAGGTTTATTTGTTGTTGCTCTCTTTGGGAGGGGCCAAACACGTTTTATTTTAGTTTCAGTTTTTCTTTGTGGGGGGGGGGGGTCTCTTACTCTTTTCTTTTTGACTGATGCTGTTTTAACTCCAAAAACCATCCGCTGCTGGGGGATAGGGGCTTATCGACATTTTCAGCTATGGCGCAAAAAGAGGGGGGCCAGTAAATACGGGGGATCAGTAACCGTCACAGTCACAGTTGGTCATTTATTATTTGCAACGTGTGGAAAGTTTGAGTTTTAGACTCCCATTTTTTTAGGAGCCACTCTGTTTCATAGTGCCTTGACGCACTTTGTTTTCGTACACATCGGCTGTGTATTAGTAGAGCTACTGTATAGTACCTTTATAAAGCAGCCATGTTTGAGGCTTTGGACGCTACAGGAGACTAAAATAGCTTTACATGAGCCATCGCATTAATCGGCTCACAGTTTAATGTATTTCCTCCCTCTAGGCTGTCGCTGCTGTTCTCCTCCGGAGCCTCCTGTCTGCCGCCGTATAGAGCTACTACACCGTTCCTCTACAGAACCATGTATAGAGCTACGATACACTGTCAGTATACAGCGACTTAAACAGGCCATAGAGTGTTTCGTTTGTTCTTTTAGGGCCACCTGACTGCTACTGCTCTGCCTGGTTTCTGTGTGTGGATGTGTTTAAAAAGCCCTCAGAGAAAACATTTAAAAAAAGAGTTTGAATGTGTGTGTGTGTGTGTGTGTGTGTGTCCGAGTGGGTGTCATAGTCTTGTTGTTGTGGTGGAGAAAAGGGGATGTGATTTAAAACAAAACGATCCACCTATGTATCGGTCTACTTACGTGTTGATCTAGAGGAGAACAAGTGGAAGAATGTGTCAGTGTTTTCTGTTTGAATAGTTATCAAAGCCTCTTTAAATGCCTTAGTGTTACTCGACGCAGAGCTCTGATACCCCCACATGTACCCGCCGCCGCACCCCCCTCTTGTTTTTCACCTCAAACCAACCTTGAGGCACTCCCTTTTCTGGCTTTTCTTGGTGTTACGCAGTGAAAGTACAGTGAGCTCCAGTCGTATTTTCTCTTTTCRTTCTTTCCCACATCTGAGCCCAGTATTGATTGATGCCTGTTTAATTAAATGCTTTGCGAGCGGGTGGGAGTTTTTTCCCGTTTTAAAAGCCTCTGACCTTTTGGTGTTCACACCCACTCAAAAAAATAAATAAATAAATAAGTAAAAAACCTCACTGTACAGCTCAGGTGGGAATGACTCGCGCAAACAAATTTGAACCTTACACTCTGTACAGTCGTCGATGTGACAAATCGTGCTGGCACAGGAACTGCAGCTCAGGTCTCGACAAGCCTGAGGAGAGCGAAACGTTTAAAGAGAAGAGACTGTTAAATTTAGGATTTCAAATTTGGCTTTTTTATTTATTTATTTATTTTATTTTTTTTTATTTTTTGCGGCGTCGTTTGGATGCTGGATGCAGTTTGACTTTTCTAGCATTTGTTTGTCTCCGTCCTGTGCCATTATTCTAATTATTATTTTGAAATGTTTTTTTTATTATTATTATTTCCACTGTCTGTAAATGAACGCTACACGTGCCTGTGGAAATGTAACTCCCTGCAACTTCCTCTTTTTTCCTGGATCTGTACGGTTTATCACTAAGAGAAAAAAAGTATATATATATAAAGCTACAATTTGTGCACCTGCAGGAAGACATTATGCACGCACACACCTGTAAGCAAACATGTAATGGCACTTATTTATGCCCAGCTGGGAGATTTCAAACACAGAGCGGAAGTAAGGTGAGGGACATCGCTCCCCAGGTGGGTTTTTTCTTTTCTCTTTTTTTTTTCAGTGAACAGGTGGGATTTTAGAGGCAAGCTCAGGGAGTGGGTCTCCACAGAGCAGCTAAACTCACAGACAAATCGTACACGCTCTGTTTTGACAGATTTACTTTTTGCCAAAAACAAAAGATTAAAAAATATATTTAAAAAAAAGTTGGGGTGTGAAAAAAAAATTGGTCCAGCTTGGGGATAAAAGGGAGGGGTCATTTTAAAATAAGTACAGGAGGGGTTTTAATGAAGCGCCCCCCTCCTCTCCCGACCCTCGCTGCCTCTGTGTTGGTGCGTCTCTGTGGGAAAGACGTGTGATTCTGTAGTCTGTAGTCTGGTGCTATGTGATCATGTTTGACAAGTGTGTTGGGAGAAAAAAAAAGAAAGAAAAAAAGCTTCAAAAACAGCAACATTTAGAGAAAAAATACAATAAACCTGTCAAACTTAAAAGTGAACAAAAAAATATCTAGGAAAACAGCACTCTTGGTAAGTTTAAGAAATGTATTTTTATTTATTCGATTTGATTTTTTTAATTCTGTGTGGGTGTGAATGTTTGTTTGCGTGGAAGTTTTAGCCTCTTCTCCTTTTTTTTCCTTTTTTTTTTGGGCACCGATCCATGTCGCTCCATTCTTTTGTACAGATGAAGCTAAAAGAAGAAAGAAAAAAAAAAGAAGAGGGCAAAAATTTGTAAAATATCGTGTCTGTGACTCCTTGTAAAATATTTTCAAATTGTTTATTACAGAGAATCAGTTATTAAATAATGTTCATATTTTTCACTTCACGTCACTCGTGTATGGTGTGTTTTGTTTCATTCGCTCGTAGCTGATTTACAGTGCAGGTACAAAGTGCGCTTTAAAACAACCCTCAAATTACAGATTTTGTTTTGATTATAAAGCTCAGCTGTTCTTTATAAAGCCCAACCTCAGCAGAGGATTCTAGAGAGAAACAAATACAGAAATCACTCCTGATGCTCTTTGGCTGTGAAGAATTGCATCACATGCATCAAACAATCTGATCAACACAGTAAATTAATCACATCACAGAAACACAGGACTCATATTTCAGACATATAAAGGTGTTTTAGGCTGTGTGTCTCAACTGAGGGACTGCAGCCTACGTAGGCCACAGAAAACGGCTGTGAAATAAGAGTCTAGTCTTCGCATGACGTATGTGATGTGAGCGATCAACAAATGCAGACTTTGAAGGACGCAGCCCCTGAATTGAGACACAGCCTTACAGTCATGTTATGCTTTAAGGCAGTGGTTTTCAAACCATTTTAGCTTCTTGCTCACAGAGTAACAGTTGCAGAAAGTTGTGATATCACTGGTTTACGTCTGCTAACTTAGCTAATAACTCTGTTAAACTTGGGCATATCAATGTAAACAAGTCTAATAACAATCTGTTTAATCATTTATTCTATTATTTTTGCACTAATTGTGAAAATATTCCATTAGAAATTTATTAGCGTTTAAAACTGATGGCAGGAAATCATCTGGGGACCCTCACTTGATGTTACATGACCCACAGAGGGGTCTCGACCCCCACCGTTGGGAACCACAGCTTTAAAGGGACACAATCCTGAGAAAGTTTGATTGTGAAAGTCTTAGTTTTGTGAGTTCTTGCACATTTTAGTCTCTAGTTTGTGTTGCATAATGAAAAACAGTCCAAGTGAGAAGAACTGTGTCAACATGAAACCTTTAGATTTTAGTTTTTTTGTCCATTCTGTGTCATCTAGCTGCAACATAAGCTCTATAAACGGGTGTAGGTTAAACTAAAGAAATTCTGCAAGTTCCTTTAAGATATTTAGGGATGCTGATGAACAGGTTTTGTGTCTTTCAAACAGGTTCATGATGGAGTAAAAAACATTCTGCAGTGACTAATATGAACCACAGGGTGGCAGTAAATCCAGGGCCAGGTTGCAATAATGAGCTATTCTGCAGATATAAGTTCCTACACAAGCTGCTACATGATTAATCGACAAAATGATCACTTTAAGGCAACTATTATTTACCAATATTCCCTAAAACATTTAAGGGCTTTAAGAGGAACAAATCTGCTTGGATTTGATTGATAGGCATCAATAAACAGAATCATCTTCCACAGGACTTTCTGGCCTAAATCTCTTATTTGTTAAAGCCTCCTTGTGTTGTACAAGTTGGGATTCTCTACTGCTCTTTCACAGCGAACTCAGGAAGTCTGTGAGAGCTTTGTGCCAGGTGTCCGGGTCGTCCAGGTAGCAAGGGTGACCCGCCCCCTTCATCACCACCACTTTGTGATTGGACAGACTGCTCAGGTTACGGAGCGACACCTCCCCGAGCTGAGCGTCCTGGTCGCCGTAGACGATCAGCGCTGGAACCTAAAAAGAAAAAATAAATAACGTGTAAAGAAAATTTGGGGATTAACCTTTCCAGTGGTTTCTCTTTCTGGGAATCCCTGCCCGTTGTTAAAAGTAATTTCTCTGCATCTTCATTAATTCCTGTGATGTGACGCTGTAAAGTCAGGAGGTGCAGACAACTYCTACAGTTCTTCAAACAGGAGCATGTCCACACACACACCTTTACGCTCTGGTACTGCTCTGCTGTGAATTTCTCCGTACAGATGGGTGCGACGGGGACGTATCCTCGTATCAGTGACGGGTGCTGCATCAGGAAAGGGAGGGAGTACATCCCGCTGAGTGACGGGCTGACCACCACCACCGGAGTCAGGCTCAGCTGCTCGCACACCTCCTTCAGGAAACCCGCGGGGGCCAGCTCCCCCACCGCAGCCGGCGCCTGGGCCGACTTGGACTGACCAAGTCCTGACAGACAGATGAAGAGGAAGGAGCAGATTAACGGAGGTGTGATCAGGATAAATGGTTCTAGAGCAGAAATTTGTTTGTTCTCATGGGGATTCTGAAGGTGTTTTCCTGCAGGAATTTCAGAAAATAATCAGCTGTACAGTTAAATTAGCTTCCAACGAATGTAAACAACTACTTGAACTTTGTCTTGTCTTCTCATAAGTCGTTTTCTGATCGATTGAAGATTCTGTCCAACAGATAAACAACAGAAAACCTTTAAACCAGAGGAGCCCAAAGTGGGGCCCGCGGGCCAAARTTMGCCCGCCAAGCCATTTGATTTGGCCCACCAGCAGTTGACATTGTTACTAGGTTGTAACCTGTCGTCCTATGTAGAAAAAGTATTTCCACTCTGTCTTTTTATCCACTCGCCCAATGACTATATAAGGGGTTGTAGTACAGATAGTTTTCACTCATGATTCTGACTTTATCTTTGATATAAGATTAAATARGAAATGTGAAATACAAGTAAAAAGTGATATTTAGATTAGATTTAACCCCACAAGTAGATTTGCACACTTTATAAGGCATATTTTATCAATTTATGAAATTTCCCCATGAGTCMTTGCTGCTTGAGCATATGGCAGATTTTCTCCAAGTGCCCAGACTAAAACAAAAGCAGGCCACCACACTAGCTGCTAGCTTAATTGTTACAAAATAAAGGACTTTACTAAAATAGTATTTGTATTTCATGTATTGTATTACTGCATTTGGCCCGCAGCCCCGGATAGATTCTCATTTTGGCCCTCTTGGGGAAAATGTTTGGGCGCCCCTGCTTTAAACTGTTCCTGCTGTGGGAGTCTCAGAGAGGTGGTGCTGGGTAAATATTGTACTTTTATTTTGTGTTTTTGCCAGGTTGCTTTGCAAATTCATTCCCCTTCCCTCAGAATTCCTAAATGTTTTGGATGACAAAAAACTGAATTCAAAAACTAAATGTTTTGTGTTTGCWGGCCTGACTGGTGGTAAAATAGCTTGTGAAACAGTGGCCCAGTCCTAATGAAGCTTTCATAAAATCAATGTTAGATGTGAAGCTACAACTGATTTAAACTGGGAGCAAACCTGTTAGAAGATGGACATCACAACCAACTGAACACCATGGAAAACGCTATAGCATTCAGTCAATTTCACAAAAAATGAGTTCACTTTGAGAATTCTTGCATGACCGGTTTCACAGTTTGACAAAAAAACTTTTAAACTTTCTCAACAAAACATGATCTTGGATCTTAGTTTCCCTCAAGGAATGTTAAATCTTTTAAGACAGATACTGAACTGGTGTTTCAGCATTTTTTTGACTTGTCTGTCAATAAAACTGACTCAGAAAGCTGTTACTACTGAGTTAGCCTTTTTAAACTTTTGGTAAGTAATGTACTTAGTAAAATTCATTGAAACATGCTTTATACAGAAAAATACATCCTGTGAGCAGAAAAGTGTGAATAAACACACTGATAAGAATCAGCGAGAGTAATTTGGACTTTTAGAAGTCGTATTTGAACAAATTAAATCCCCGGAGGGACTTTCAGGACGTCTCCGTATCTCTGCCTGCCTGCTGCGTGTTTCATGTCTCCGTTCACACCTGTGCGCGAGGTAGAAACATTTGACTCACCTGGCAGGTCGATGGCGACTGCACGGCAGCCGGCTTTGGCCAGAGTCTCCAGAGTGCCAATGTTGAGCCAGTTTTCTGATGAGAAACGGATGCCGTGAAGAAGAAGAACCGACAGCTTGGCGTCTCCAGAGGCAGGCCCGCTCTGTCTGTAGAAAAGTGGTGCTTTGCAGCCCTCCACCTGCACGCTGCCCTCCGTCATCTTAACAGCTGCCATCCTGCAGAGGAGGTGCGGATGTGTGATATAAAAATACCTAAACTACACATAAGAACAGTTTGGTCATTTTGTTAAGCAGCTTTTTTTTTATTTGAAATTACATTCTTGTGGTTTCCAGAGAATTTCTTACATCTGTTAAGCTTTTAAACTTTTTATTTATTATTATTCATAAACTGCAGTGTCCTTGGTTGAGAACATGCGAGTATCCGTTAGAAAAATATCCCATGAAAGACTGGGTGGATTTAAATGAAATTTAATGAACATCTACAACTTGTAACCTGGGCTCAGTTTAATCCAAGATGGCCGCCACAACTAACTGATGTTAATGGCTAAAGCTCAGATATTGAGCTATAATTCGCTGTGGTAGTAGCTGAGAGTCATTCACAAACACACACTTTGAGGTCTGATCTTATATAAAACTGGTATGCYTGGAAGCAAATTTAACAAGCTCAAAAAGCTATTTAAGCTTAAAAGTTATTTATGAAAAATCTCATCAAAGATCTTAAAGAAACATTTAACAAGAATCGGTTTYGTGCAAAAACATGGGGTCAATATAATGGCGTTAATATATCATTTTAATTGAATGGMTTCCAATGGTGTTTTCATAGCAAACTCGGTGTTTACATCACCAACAAATGTGAACGCAGCTGCTTTGCGCATGCGTGTTTAAGATTTTTAAACTAAGAAATTGTCTGTTTTTGCAGTGCACTCTGTTGATAAGCAGCAACAAGTTATTTATTWATTTTATTTTATTTTTTAAAAATTTGCACAGTTTGTTTAAGTTGTCTCTAAATTTTAGAGACAACTTATACAAACTTTGTTGTATACGTTTGTTCTCCACTCATCTCGCAGTGCAGGAGTTTGTGCTGGAGTCTGGTCAAAGTCCAGATATTTTTTTAATTTAGTACAGATCAACTTCCTGACTGATATTTCTGCACGTTTCATCCCAAACACGACGATTAATCAGGTGACTGTTCTCACCTGAACGCGTCCCGCGACGATTAATCAGAGAAATAATCAGATCAGCGAAGCTGCTGAAGTTTCGGTTTAACGCCTCAAAAATAAAAATAAAAAAGAAGAAGAAGAAAAAAAAATGTCTTGAAGTTTTCCTACTGACATCTAGAGTCAGTGGACAGAACTGCGACCTCCTCACAGCTGCTGCCTGACTTTATTAATGATTAATCGGTGTATTGATTGGCTGTTTGGGCTGATGAAGAGCACTGTTTGATCAGGAGCTCAGTGTTCAGCTGTGGGTGGTCGTGGTTTACTCTGAACCTCGTGTTTTCTGACTTTCACTGAGGGTTTCTAACATCCTGACTGAACGTATTATTATTTTTTATTTATCTGCTGAGTTTGTTAGATATTTACCATCTGAGCCCCTCGTTGAAGAAATCCATCAGAGCAGAGACCACCCCTCAACTCAAACTTCAGTTAGTTTTCTTATATAAAAAGCTTTTCTTCCACTGGAACAAACAATGAAATTTATTCTGCTTTTTATTCTTCTGGCTGCGGGACTGAACACTGGTGAGACCCTGATTTAATTTAAAATTGTTTTAAACTACAATGTTTTATTTGCTTTAACTTAGGAGCATAAATGAGGGTGACTATAATTTTTAATTATAGATATTTATATGTATAAAATAATAAAAAGGACATGAATTTTCAATTTGCTCAAAGGAATTACAGACTATAAGTCTGTTTAAACTATGCTGCTGTTTGAAGCCCTTTCGGGTCTTCAACAATCACAACACAGCAGCAGATTCCTGGTCCAAAGGTTAAATGGCTCATGCCCAAATGTCCCAGGTGGTACCGCTGATCCGTGCTCTGTTTGGACCAGAACTGAGGAGACAGAGAAATGATGCCTCCCCTCGTTCAGTTTATGAGCACTAAATGAGTGMTTCTGTCGTACATGTACAGGCTACCGGAGTCCTCTGAATGACTTCCAGCGCTCTGAGGGCAGAGAGCTGGTCCCGACCCCCTGGAACGCTGCTCGGGTGCAGCTGTTGTCCGGTTTGAGCCTGGAGGACTGTGCCACCCACTGTTCACAGTCGCTAGACTGCAGGTAAATC
This sequence comes from Austrofundulus limnaeus, assembly GCF_001266775.1. Taxonomy (NCBI): domain Eukaryota; kingdom Metazoa; phylum Chordata; class Actinopteri; order Cyprinodontiformes; family Rivulidae; genus Austrofundulus; species Austrofundulus limnaeus. Next base: position 16,145 of record NW_013953541.1, read on the forward strand.
ACTGCAAATCCTGGAAAACCACTGCTTTCTCATGAGCCTTTGTCCACATGTGATTAAATCTACCTCCTCACAGCTCATAGGCTCACTTCAAACAGCAATGTTTTTTTCATTTTTGAGGTAAATTTGAACATCTTCGTATAAGTCCTGTACAGTTTTATGAATGGCCACAATCTGTGAGGCATAGACAGTAGCTTCCCTTCAGCATGCTGTCGTTCATGCAGYAAAACCACCCACTTCATTCAGATGCACACACAGTCCTCTTCCAGGCTGGTTTTAACGCTTCCTGTCACCTTAAATGTCTTAATTACTGCCCTTAGAGTGGAAATCACAGCCGTGCACGGCCTTCTCTGCCTAGTGTTCATTTAGGATGCTAATTTTCCCCGTGGCACYTTTAAATGGCAAGAAGTGACACCTGACCACTTTTAAGTGTCTAGCAGGTGAACTTTAAGATGTGAAAAATGAAATTTAGCTCGGAAATTACACTTAAGATGTTACGAAAGTTTTCTTGAAATGCCTGATGAAAATCTACGCTGTTTCGTTCTTAATTTCCACGCCTAAAACCTTGATAACTTTTTTAAAAGACGGTGTCTTCCTGTAAGTTGTTTTTGTCACATCCGTTCTCTCACTGCAGAGCTTTTAACTATGAGACTCGTCCGACTGTCACCTGTAAGCACCTGCCCTGGGTGGCAGACGGAAACAATGCCGAAGTGAAGAGAAACGTCAACTGTGACCTTTACGAGAAGAAAGGTGAGGCAGATGTGAGCTGACATCACTACAGAGACCTGTGTTGCACATCAGAGTTTGATTTTGTTCCTTTTTCTTTTAGTATACGTAAGGCAGTGCATTGTGGGTAAAGGCGAAGATTACCGAGGGAAGGTCTTCACTACAAAAAGTGGACTCCGCTGCCAACAGTGGTGGTCAAAGTTTCCTCATGATCACAGGTGGGACACGTTGTTGTTGTTGTTGTTGTTGTTGTTGTTGTTGTTGTTATCTTGAATCTTCAAATTAGCCTTTAAGTCTGTCTTAATATAACTACAAAGTTAGATTTGTCCTCAAGTTTTACTAAAATGTTCAGATGAACTGCTCACCATGCTAAGATGGAATTTAAAAACATCCAATGTTAAAAAACAAAGAATTTCTGACCTTCAGAAAGCCTCAGAGGTTGTTGCCTTAAACTATTTTCTTAAATTATTTGTTGTGAATGTTTAATAAGCATTCACACTATAAAGTCCTTTTTTGTTCTGTAGGTACACTGCAAAAACTGTCCACCTAACCAAGTTTTAAAATCTTATATCAGCCAAAAAGTCTTTTTGATCTCATTTTGAGACTGATTTACTAAACAAGAACTGATTGTGTAAGAATAATCATCTTGTTTTCAGGATGTGTAAGATTATTTGTCTTGTTAGTCTGAAAATTTGATTCAAATTAAGTCAAAATTTTCTGCCAATGGAGTAAGAAAATTTTACTTGGTAAGATTCTTCAAATACTTGATTTGGCTCAAATTTTTCTTATTTCAAGAACCTTACCAAGTAAAATTTTCTTACTCCATTGGCAGAAAATTTTGACTTAATTTGAGGCAAATTTCCAGACTAACAAGACAAATAATCTMACACATTCTGAAAACAAGATTATTATTCTTACACAARCAGTTCTTGTTTAGTAAATCAGTCTCAAAATGAGATCAAAAATACTTTTTGGCTGATATAAGATTTTAAAACTTGGTAAGATGGACAGTTTTTGCAGTGTATTCATTCATTTCTGCATGTAACTCATTCCACAGTCTTTGTGCCATTTCAATACTTTATATATCAGAATGTTCAGCACCATCCGGCCATGTTTTTCTCGTTGTAAATTACCAGAGTTGCCTTCAACATCCTTAAAACTTTTTAAAATTGTTTATAAATCTTTATTGTACTTTCATATTTTGGTCTAGTTTTGTCTGTTTGTGTTCATCTTCTTCATATACAGTATATATCTTTGTGCTAATTTCAGCTATCATTCTGAACTTTTCTACCATTCTTCTGCTAATTAAAATTTTTATGCTCCTTTTGTGCCTTTTTTATGCTATTTTAAGCTTTTTATGCTTTTTTCTTTGCCTTATTTCAGCCGTTTTGTGATTTTTGCTACTTTTAGCTCTTTTGAGCTTTTTTCAGCACAATTCATGTTTTTGTAAATTTCTGCTACTTTTTAGCTATTTTTAGTTAGTTTCAACTTTTTTAGTTGAAACAAAACATTTTTGTTATGTAGTCAATACAGTGGTTTGCCTGCCTGGAGGTCAGCTTTTATTTTTCAAATAAAAACTTTGTCAATGAACTAAAAAAGGAACTTGAACAAGCTAAAAGCTAAGGTCTTCTCACAAGTAAAACTAAGTTTGTGTGGATTTTCCAATGTGATGTACATTCTAAAGAACGATGTAATTAAGTAATTACTTAAGCCCTGTGTTGTGAACAAATACAATAATCAATTTGCCAAAAATCCCTACATGATAAACCATGAAAATAGAGAGTTTTCTGTGCTCCTAAGCCAACATGTGTCCAAAGCAGAGCATTTATCAGATGATCTACTGTATGTTGCAACTGTAATAGAAAAACAATCTGTTATAAGGTAATGTCTGTCCACTCAGCTAAAACCTGCTTTGTTTCAGGTGGACTCCCTCAGCGACTAACGGTTTAGAGCTGAACTACTGCAGGAACCCAGACGGGGATCGGATCGGTCCGTGGTGCTACACCGTCGACCACGAGCGACGCTATGAGAGCTGCAACATCCCCCAGTGCAAAGATGGTATAAATKTCTGTGATGGGGAGCATGGATCCTGAAGTGTTCCAGTCAATGACAGTTTAGAAATACACACAAACTGGAAAGTTGATTATTTACAAGAGGAAACTGGAAAGCATTTGTTTTAATTGTAGCAGAAGAAACACATAGATGCAGTTGGAGCAGAAACTTTAAATTTAAAACATTAATTTTCTTGCTGATTTGTTTGTGACGCTGCACATGGGCTGTCTGTCCTGCCGCCCGCTGTGATCCTACAAGTAAATGCTGATATTTACCAATTTGTGAACGACTTTACCTCCTCTACAATTAGCATCATGGTGACAGTTTCTTTTTAAGAAACATTCTTGGAAATGACAGAGCTTGGGAAATAAATATTTGTGCTGTTTTTTTTTTTTTCTTTTTTGTCTGCTCACACCCAACCATGGCTCACTTTGTGTTTGGTTGCAGATGTGTGCATCACATGCAATGGCGAGGACTACCGAGGGCAGGTTGATCACACCGTGAACGGCAAAGAGTGTCAGAGATGGGACCAGCAGCAGCCTCATCAACACATCTACCAACCTGAAAAGTAAAACCTTGTTTTTTTTGCATTACCTCTGCTGTGCCTAATTTACCATGAACATTGTGGCCAAGAAGAAATGAACACATGTTGTGTTTTTCAGGTATCCTGATAAAAGTTTAGATGATAACTACTGTCGTAACCCCGACGCCTCTCCGGTACCCTGGTGTTACACGACAGATCCTGAGGTGGAGAGGGAGAACTGTGACATCAGCAAATGCAGTAAGAACAAAACACTTTTATTTAACTAAACCATAATTTTAAAAAAAGTTTGAATTTTCACTTTTTTTAAACTGATGGCTGGTGAGTGATGGGGCAATAGAAAATTTAGACATCATGTGTTTTTTGCTCAAAACAATTAATTACTTTAAGAATTATTTCCATTAATTAGTTGTACCACATAGATGTGAGTTTTGGGACTTTTTGCTTGGTTATGTTTTGTTATTTTCTTCCTCTGGCAGAACGGGGTGGGGGTGGGGGGGTCAATTAGCTGATTCCTGCAGCTCGCTGAGAAACCGTGGCATTGGTTTGTTAAATCTAGAAATGTCACCCATCGAGTGTTTGTGCACATTCCCTCCCAGAACATTTCAGACCTGGCACAAAGTCATTCTGCCTGGTTTAAGAATGAATGCTGGGAAATTGTTTGTTTCACAGACTTTGACTTTTCTCTGTGGGGTTTCAGGTTCGTTGAAGGTTAATTAAAACAAATCCCTTCAGCCTGCTCTGTTTTACGCATTTTGGTTCAGTTTGAATTTAGTTTTTATAGTAAAATGGTTTTCTTTATTTTACAAACACACCATGTGCCCTGAATAATACATGTGTTAACACAATTTAATGCCTGTTTTAAAATGAAGAAATTTTTATTTAACATTTAAAGAAATGGTAATATGACGGACAGATGGGACTTTCCCAAACTGTATRACTTTGGGTTTTCCCAGTCAGATCAAAGTTGATAAAGACAATATAAAGGTTATAACGTACTGCCATCTTGTGGTGAGATAAATTTATTAAACAACTTGAGCTGGTTTCCCATACAGGGATTAAGCCTCGTCCTAGATTAAATCACATTTTAAACCAGGATTTATCGAAACAGCTTTCTTAGTTATGGATWACAGTAGTCCCAGACTTGTCCTAGTCTTGAATTAAATAATCTTCTTTCTTAGAGGAAGACTAGAGCTAATCCAGGTCTAAATGAGGACTCAAATTAAACCAGGCCAGAGGCAGGTTTAACATCAGATTTAAGGCTGTATGCTTCACTGCGGATGGGCAAAATGGATTATCTTGACCATACTCTACATCAGTGATGCTGGAAGACCACTGCAAAACCAGAAAGGAGATTTCTCTGAGACAGAAGCAACCCGCTGACTGAATTTGATGATCAAGATTTCTGTGACTGTTTTTGTTTGTACAAAAACACTGCAGCTGAAATAATTAGTTTGTTTCAGCCATTGATKAAACTGGACKTGCTTATAGAAACAGCTTTGCTGTGCAACACCTTTTATGAAGATKAAGAAGCTGGAAACAGCTGAGTGATCCACAAGTTATCAGTTTGATTTTGTTTGACTACATTTATCTTTTTGCAAATGGTTAAGAGGAGAAAATCTGGTTTATTCTTGAATAAATTTAGGTTGAATCATGATTGTAATGGAATATTTTTATTTCATGATGACACAGGGTCAACAGAGTCATGGTTAGAAAACAACAGAAGTGTTGCTGCTGCTTCACGTCTCTCTCAATCTCTTTGACTGACAACTCCACTTGAAGGACTTTCATCTTCAGTTCATGTTCTTCTTTTAGARTGCAATTTGCAATTTGTGCTCATGAAACTCTATAGCAAGTTTTTCATGAATAGTCAGCCTTTTCCCTCTTGCTGTGCTGCCTGGGATGAAGATACTGCCTGCTGCCACCCGTGCAGAGGTCGAATTTTTCTGACTCTGTTCTGGCTCCTCCCACATCTGATTCAAGCTTTGGTCATCTTTTTCTACAGAGAATTACAATACAAGACATAAAATTAATAGTATTTTTCATTTTTATACATAGTGTCATAAATGGTACTAGCTTACCTAAACAGAACAAGAAATACACACAGACATACACATTGTAACAAAAAGTGTTGAAGAGTTTCCCCACCTGAACTGTCCAGATGATAATCTGGCAAATGGTTGTTGATTTTCAGTCATCCAGTCAACACATCCCCCAGGTCATTGCTCTGTGGTCTAACTGGTGGTCCCCCACCTGTACTGAAATGCTCCATATGAGCAATGGCTACTGTTTTCTTCAGCTGTGTTTTGATGTTGCAATGTATGGCCTCACATGAGCAAACATCCATTTTATTGTGAGTAATTAAAATAATCTGTGTACTGTAAATAATATAATTAAATCGTACCTAAATTTGTTGGAGGGTCCTGTTAACTTTTTCATTTGAGTTATATTTATTCCCAACTGCAGTCCATGTGTTTCATTTTTTATTTCTGTGGTTGAATCATGATGTTTGTCCTCAATTATGGGATGTTTAGAAATAATTTTCTTCAAAAGTATCTTCTCACTTTCACTGAAGTTTTTTTGAACACTTTCTTTTTTTCTTTATCCATGTTTAGTCAGAAGTCAAACTTCTGTTCCACACACACAGACTGCTAAAATGTACAACAGGAAAGTTTCACCGCAGGTTTTCAGAGCAACCTCACCTTTGCACCATGTGCAGATTGTTAATCTAACCCAGTTTCCAACACATGATCTGTCTAATCCTTGATTACCTCAATCAGAGACTGTAGTCTGGACCTAGTTAATCTGAAGTTAAACGACTCAGAAAGCAGTTGGATTAGTGTGGATTAAGTTAGACCAGATTAGTTTAGTCCTGGTTTTATTTAAGCCCTGAGTGCGAAACCGGCCCCTAGGTTTTATTCAGAAAAAGAAATGACGAAGTAAAAGTAAAAAATACCTCAACAGAAAATGACAGGCAAAAATGAATTTCACTGATAAAAGTATTTAAGTAAAAGTGATGAAACTGCTCACAATAATCCAGAAAGTAAAAGTAAAGAAGTSTTGAATTTACTTAACCAAACGGGTTCTACTAAACTGAGCTGAGTAAATTGTTTTTACTCTATTTAGTGAAACTAGTTGACTTAACTTGGTGAAGTAAATTGAATGAATYAATTTTATTTATAAGGACAATGTGCAATTAAAACATAAACATAAAAACATTTGATGCATTGCACCAGATTTAGCCTACGGCTAGTTTACATCTGCAGTCCTCAACACAGCATCCAGCAATTCAAACGATTCAATTCAAATTCAACATTTCATTTTTAGAGTGCAGAAAGGACTCKTTTCATCATGAGTTTGATCATGTTTAAATTTGTAACTAGGTGTTAAACTTTAGAGTAAAAAAGTAAAGGTATTTTTATGGTTTGAGCGTAACAAAATAAAACTGAAATTAGAATAAAAAATCTTTGAAAATATTAAGCACTGTAACAAAGTAAARATACCTAATTACTACACATGTGGTTTTATTTGAATAGTTTTAGTTAATCGTTTAATTACATTTTTGCTGTTGTAGCTTCACAATTGTTTTGCATCCATGTGAGCTATTTTGAACAACACRGGGTCATTTTATTTAATGTGACATCAAATGGTTTCTTTCAGAAAATTAGAAATGCTTCTTGTATTTAAACACTGTTGCTCAGTTCATTTTATTTTCTCCCATAAATCCGYCAGGAATAAGATGATCATTTCTGTTTTCACACCTGTACTGTTCAACCCATTGCTTTTCTACAGCTCAAGTTCAGGTGGAGAAGAAGTCCAGCTTCACCACGAACTGTTTCCGTGGTCGTGGGGAGGATTACCGCGGGAAGGTTAACGAGACGACGTCAGGGATCCCCTGCCAGCGGTGGGACGCACAGTCGCCTCATCAGCATCCCTTCATCCCAAACACATACGAGTGCAAGTGAGCACTTTTTACCCTTTTATCACTTTGTTTGAAAAACCTCAGCTTATTTCTGATGAAACTGACACTTGACAGAAGATGATAGATGATCAGCAACGGCATATAGATGTGAATTAAATATGAAGCTTACACGTGACATAGCTATCATTCCTCACGACATCACTGATTAGAAGTCTTTCTATCAGTGAAATTAGCCTCTGATACAGAGTAATCTCTTCATTTCTGAGCCATCCAAACAGATTATAGTCATTATTCTCACTCTGAGCTGCACATCATCACATCCAGGGGTCTAGAAGAGAACTACTGCCGTAACCCGGATGGATCGGAGGCTCCGTGGTGTTTCACTTCAGTGCCGGAGATGAGAACTGCTCTCTGTTTGCACATCAAACGCTGTGCAGATGACATAGAAGCAGAAGGTGAGATTTGGAATCCTGATAGGATTACAATGTTAATGTTTACCTAGAAAATACACAAAGATTGCATAAATAATAACAGGAAGTACAGGCAAATAATAATGCCCGTGTGTGTGTGTTTTCATTTGTATGTTATTAAAATACTTCATCTATCAGTTTTACCATACTGGATTACCTCAAACTTCTGTTAATGATTCTTGTATAATTTCCACTTTGCCATTTCAAAAAAAAAAAAAAAAACTGGTAATTTGTTTTGTATTTTCAGATTGCTACCAGGAAAATGGAAAAAACTACAAAGGTGCCGTCCGCAAAACCCGTAAAGGAGTCACCTGCCAAAAATGGAATGTCAACACGCCTCACCAGACCAAGTAATGTTTAATCTTGACGAACTCAACGCTTGCATTTGAGACAGTCTCAGAACGAGTTGATCTGAGTAACGCCTCAGAACAGGGGTGAAAGAGGGGCTTGTGGAGTTACGATAAGGAGGAATTCAGACCAACACATTGCAGTTCCATTTTATATAGACCCTAGCTGAAGGATTTAAATATGAAAAGAATTTAAACCGTGACATGTCCTTTTTAAAGGCAACTATTTGACAACCAGACTTGTGGCTTCAGATTTTATTTATTTGTATTTGCAGGATAAACCCACGGACACACCCTGAAGCCAATCTGACAGAGAATTATTGTCGCAACCCAGATGGGGACCAGCATGGACCCTGGTGCTACACCACTGACCCCAAAACTGAGTTTGACTATTGTGCCATAAAAAAGTGTGGTAAATGTTCCTGTTTTGTCAACAGTTATCCTCTTAAATGAACGTAACAGTTTAATGGAAGATCCTGTATTCTGACTTATTTGTCGTTGTTTTCAAACAGCTGGAGAGACGTTGCCCCTGACAGAAACCGTAGGTCAGTTCGTGAACAAACACGGAGCTTAAACGTCCACGCGCCTCCGGACTCAGCTTTAGCTCCGATATGTCATCTCCTTTTGTAAACACAGAGCCAGTGGAGTTCAGTGAGTGTGGAAAGAGGGACAACCGCTTCCCGGCCACTCGGCTGCGCATCGTGAATGGTGTTCCTGGGAACTCGCCGTGGACCGTGAGCCTCAGAGACAGGTCAGGCTGGCAGCTGATGGCGTTTGGTGACGGACTGTCAAAACACTCCGCTGTACTGTGAATAACCCCCGACCTCTCTGTGCGCAGGAAAGGAAACCACTTCTGTGGAGGTTCTCTGGTGAATCCTCGATGGGTGATCAGCACCAAGCAGTGTTTCTCCTCCTGGTAGTTCATTTAAACAGGCACTCAGATTTTAGATTTCCAAAGTACCGCACAGTGAACGCTAACAGACATTAACACATTTTTGTGATTTTTTTGGGGTCCAACAATTACTTTTTGCAAGTTTCAATCAATTTTTCCATTTATTCAGAAAATATTTTTGATAATGCAACAGACAAATGATTTGATCGGCTCTGACTGCCCATTTAAATGCATACCTCAAGACATTTTTGCAATCAGATGTCTGTTACCTCCTCTGTATGCAGATATACGTACAGTCATGTCACACAGTGAGCCTTCAGAACAATTAAAACGATGTTAGGAGGTCTGATGATGTTTCTGTAATAATCCAATCAGCTCTGAAATGATCAGAACAAGCAAACTGAAGAGAACACCACGGTAATGCACTCTGATAAATGCAATTCTGACAAAACAGCAGAGGTTTATAGTAACTAAGTACTTTTACTTCATTACAATACTTAAGTAGTTTTTTGAGAATTTGTAATTTTGCCAATTATTTTTAAATAGCTACTTTTTACTTTTATTTTGTTACATTTTAATGCTAAAAATTATACTTTTACTTCTTTACTTTTAAAATGTAACCCCTAGTTACTTGTTACAAAATTAAACATGTTCAAACTCATCAGGAAAGAAGATATGAACTCTAAAAATTAAATGGTGAATTTACTCAACAAAGTCATGTCAACCGGCTCCATTAAGCCTAGCTGAGTAAAGTGAGCAAACACTATACATACTGTATATTGCTCAATTTACTCAACCTGGCTTAGTGGAACCAGTTTGGTTCAGTAAATTCAACAGTTTATTTCTTAGAGAGTATGTAAAAGTACTTTTACTTTCCCAATTTTTATGAATTTTATGACTTTTAATTGAGTAGTTTTCTCATTAGTGAAATTAATTTTTACCAAAGTCATTTTCTGTTCATGTAATTTTACTTTTACTGAGTTATTTTTCCAAGTACTTTATTGACCTCTGCAGAACAGACAGTTTTATTAGGAAGGATGCTGATAAACTGTTTATCTTCAGAGTATTCCCGTGGTCAGACTACCAAACCGGTGGAGATGAAAGAGGTTCAGACCACCTCCGAAGGTGGTCTAAGTGAGGCAGTTTTCACTATATGGTGCTATTTCTTTGCAATCTGAATGCTCGGGACGTAATTTAACAGCCTGACTGTTTGCAGACTCGAGTTTTTTTTTTTTTTCATCACTGGCTAACATTCATATCTTCGCATTTCCTGGTTTTCGCAGCTACGTGGACCTGCCCGGGTACACTGCCATGATGGGAACCCTCTTTCGCGACCCACAAGAAGGGGAGCCCGGCATGCAAACCATCCCCCTCACCAAGATTGTGTGTGGACCGTCTGAGTCTCAGCTGGTCATGCTGCAACTGGAATAGTAAGTCACCTGAATACACGGCCGCACAACATCCGCTCTACAGCTGCGATTTTTTTTCCCCTGTGTTTTCTGTCTGTCTCCAGTCCTGCCCAGTTCAATGAGCGCGTCTCTCAGATCTGTCTCCCTCCTGAGCGCTACATAGTGCCCGAGGCGACCGAATGTGAAATCGCAGGATGGGGTGAAACAAAGGGTACGGCTGATCCTTTAGAAAGGAGATGCAGCATTGCTTTCAGCTTCAATAAAATAAAAGATAAATGAAAATAAATGCTTTATTCAAAGCAGACATCTCATTTCTGTCCTTGAAGTAACGTTGCATGTAAACGGGGGAGTTATTCGGACTATTTAGCAACAGATGGCAATGCTATTTCCACAATCAGCATCTGTCTGCCTTGCCTCCCCTCCTTTTTTTTTTTTTTTGTTTCTTTGAATTTCTAAGCACTAAGTAATTTGCAGTCACCTCCTTGTCAATGTCTTTGAAGGAACTGGAGATGAGACTGTCCTCAACGTGGCACAAGTACCAGTTATAAGCAACAAGGAATGCAACAAGTACTTCAGGGGTCGTGTTCGTGAAAACGAGATGTGRACTAACTCTTTCCAAGGTGGAGTGGGAGCCTGTGAGGTAGGTTTTACATGATGTGCATATGACTTGAAGGGATTTGGTTGTTACTTAGTAATGTGTTTGTGATAGTTCACATATTTTGAAGTGGGATTTTGTAGAAACATCTTAAAGATTTAATGTCTTGTCGTAGACAGCTCTCTGAACTTCTCCCATTTGGAAAACTAGAGTTTTATTCTGATCAGGTTGATAAGGTAATGGTTCGTCTGAGTGTGGCAGAATTTTGACGAAAAGGAAGAGGAACGGGCAGATGAGGAAGAGAAGGACATGGACAATGGAGATATAAAGGAAGTTTTATTTGCATTGAATTTTGTGATTATTTGCAGGAGTTAATGGCACTTCCTGCAGGCGTATCATAATATTTCTGCCAAAATAATGCAAAAATGACAAGTATGTCAAAGTTTACAGAATAGAATTTGCAAAAACTACTATAACATTTTCAAGTGTTTTTTAAGCAGCCATCCACTTCAGTCTTGACTTCACTAAAACTAGCCATTAGCTTGTAATTTCAGTCAGAATGAAGCTCCATTTCCAGATTGAGAAAATCTGCACAGCTATCTGTAGCAGGTAAGATATTAACTGTTCTTAGTTTAAAAGATCCAAACCATTTAATGTTTATACAGGGATTTAGACATATTTATGGAACAGAAGAAGCTTTACTATAAATTTCATGAAAACAATCAATTCATTTAGCTTCACATGAACGTATAAAGTTGTGAGTTTTATAAATAAAGCCACTCTAGTTGAGGATCATTTCTTGTACTGTTTGTGTTAAAAGCTAAATTAACCGAATGATAGAAACTCTGTCAAAAGTGAACAAGCGTTTATTTCAAAATGTGAAACTGTTTCATTAACGACAAAAGAATAACACAAATGAAGTGTTGTAAATTAATGCCTCAAATACAAAAAAAAAAAAAAAAAAAAAGGGATTTAAGTCCCTTCACCAAAGAACACAGAAATATTTATAAGTTCCTGTAAATCAACCACTTTCACCAGATGGACAGTGTACATGTAAGTGAACTGGGTGAGATGTGACTGCAAGATGTTTCCAACTTCGGCAGTGACAGGCAGTCATAACAGAGACAAATAATGACTCCGGAGTGTTGTTGCTGTGTGTCTGCAGAGAGACTACGGCGGCCCTCTGGCGTGCCGGAACGGGGACTGCTGGGTACTGGAGGGTGTGATCATCCCCATGAGGCGCTGCGGACACCCGGGTCAGCCCAACATTTTCATCCGTGTCTCTGTGTACGTGGACTGGATCAAGAAGGTCATGGAGATGGCATAGAGGCAACACAGTCCTGATGAAACCCATCAGACGTGACTTTTAAAACTGTTAAATATACATTTCAGTTTATTACATGAGTTAAACCCCTGGAGTTTTACTGTCAGTCAAATTTTGCCTTTTAAGTTCTGTAAAAATGCACAAAGTTTTTCTCTTTTATTTTTGCTTTAAAGTCATTTTATTTGGAGTTAAATTTGGAGGAAAATCAAACTAATTATTAGAATAGATACCTTATGTGAAGTACTGATTTGTTTATACTATTTTTATTGTGAATGAATTTTAATGTAAAAATATAGGTATAGTGATATGTGCAGATTCTTTTTGAAATTTAAAAATATATGTGACCCATCACATCGAAACAAGGGTTATAAGTCTAAAAGTGGTACATGGAGAAATAGGCAAATATAGTGTTTTGATTAAAATGTTAACAAAAATTGGATTTTGTCAAAATATAATGAATAAATGCCTTATCAATGTATAATTTGAATGAATTGTCTGAAATATAATCATACAAAATTTTGAAGCTCTTTTTTGAGCAGTAGCAACAAAAAACTGATTTTGAGGAAAAAAACGCCTTAAAATTTTTGAGATTTTCCCTCTGAGCTAGCAAAGTTTTGTTTCTTTCCAGCTGGGAAATCTCAATATTCAAATAAAATTCGAGGTTTCCTCTTTATAATCCATCAAAGATTTCTCATTAAAGTGACATAAAATTAGGATTCAGTCCAAATTTTTATATATTATTGTAACCAACAAGACAAATTAAGTCAAATATGGATTTACTTATGATAACAGAATGATCCAGGTATCAAAATGTAGCTTTTAAAGCCAAGAATCTAAAAATGTAATTAGGTCATTTTGACCTAATTTGACTTAATCCTCATTTCAATATGATGGGTCACATTTTTAAAGAATATTTGTTGACAAGAGTTTTTAAATTCACATTGAAATTACCATATTTATTTATGTATAATATCTCGAGTATGATACGATCATTTTTGAGCTTAAAAAGCATTAAAAATGTAATTATCAATAACCCGTGTATAATACTACCCCCCCCCCCACACACACACACACACACACACTATATGGATGCTTTTTAGGGTTAAATTTCTAGTATTATACATGAATAAATACAGTAATCTTGTGTTTATCTACTTGTATTTATTAAACATCAATATCTTTAATTGCAATATAAGATAAAAAATTACATTTCATCAATTCTGAGAGCATTTTCTGTATGAAAACTGTTTTCATTGATTATTTGCTACATTTTTAAATTTATTTCCTTCTGCTTATTACAAACCTCCCAAATGTTTCTAACCTGCTGCGAGACATCTTGGCTCGCAGTAAAACTTTGCCCTGACAGTTGAAAATAGTTTAAAAACAAGTATTAAATAAATGACAGCCCGTCTGGCTCCGGGCGAACAGAACGGCAGCCAGTTGACCTCCAGCCACAGCAGAAGTTTACAGTGAGGTTTTTAAAGATTCCACCCCCCCCCCCCCCCGCCCCCCTGTAAACGCGCCCATTACCACAAAACTGAGCGCCTCCCCTGCTTCGCCTTGGCTTTGAATGGAGCTCCAAAATACATTCTTTGCCCCCAGCCAGTAAAAGAGAAATCCCTCCTCTGCCTGTCTTTTGATGCCTGCCCCCACCTCTAAAGACATGCCTTTGTGCCTTATGCAGAACTGTATGCGCTGCACATTCTTTCTTGTTCTATAGGAGGATTTTTGTAACCCGGTCCTGATGAGCCCACGGAATTCAGCTTAAATAAACCTCAAGATCAGAGTCCAACCGAATCTCATCCTGCAGAGGGCCACTGAACTCACTCATACACACACACTACACACACACACACTCAGAATGTCTCTCCCCTGAATACCCTCCCCCGCCTCTCCACCTTTATTCCCCCCACTGTCTTTTTTTCTTGTTGATTTTTACACCAATATTTAACTTGTTTATTCAAACCTTTTTTTTTTTTTTTTGCTGAAACAAAACATATGAAAGTAAAAGATCGACAGTTATTCTCTTCACTTTCAGTGAGTAATACTAATAAAAGATGACTGATTCAAATTCATATATGACTGCAGCTCTCTGTATCACTTGCCGAAACTTCTGGGAAAGCTGACTAAAGTTTGATAAATGTTGCTGCAAAAATATGCAAATGTTTTCTTTGTTAATCTGTTTTGTGCCGCTTGTGATGACCTGAAAAAACATGCAGTTTTAATAAATTAAACACTTTCTTTGTGCTCTTGTACTGTGTAATATTGTGCTTTCTCAGAGCGTTTTTGAGTTGCATTGCAGAGAGAGAGAAAAAAAAAACATGCTCGAACTGCTTTACCTTTGTAACCTAAAGCTTTATATTCTGGTGTCATGCCAGGAACGCTCACCTGACATGACTTCATGAGAGGTTCAGCATCAGACGCCCCCTTGCAATGTGTGTTCACTGGGATTCAAACCTTTTCGTGTCAATTTTTCAGTTTATGTAAACACAAAAAAAGGTTGCATAAAAATGAGCAAAGCAAAGAAAATAAACCTACAAGAAACCCCTGAATTACCTGAAAACAATTTTAAAAATAAGAACTTAATATGCAAAATGACAAGACATATTTTTGGTACCACTTTACATTTAAAATTACATTTTTTAATGTTTTTATCATTATGTACACACAAAGCATTAAGCATTTCTAAAAATACTTATAACACTAAACACAATGGCCAGATGAAGTGTTGTGAGGGAGTCTTCAGCACCTGTATCTCACTGAGTAGTGTTTTCAACCTTTTAGACAAAGTACACATTTGTTTACTACAACTGGCACCGATTCAAACCTCTGCAAGATTAGCACAGATCTTGTGAGTTGATGTCAAATACAGTGTTCCTCTTTTACAACCTACCCCACTACTGGGGTAGGTTGCAAAAAAAAAAAAAAAAAAAATTAATTTGTTCAGATAAACTTTTGCTTGTAGCTCAGCTCACTTTAAGACAAACTTTGTATCTACAGATGTGCAAAATGCTTTCATGCATATAACAATGTTGTGTGTTTATAAACAATACAAATAAACTGCAACAATGTTGGTTAACTGTTTATTAGGCGTGGGCATATCAATAGTGATGAGACTGATTCTTTTCTTCACACTTTATCTGCACTACTGACTTTATAATGCATTTAATAAACAGAAGAAATTTCTTCATGTGGAGGTTCATTTTTGTTGTGTTGACATTGTTAAATTTATATTTTTGCTGCATTGTTGCTGCTTTTTTATTTTGCACTGGTGACTTTTTCTTAAACAATTGAGTGTAGTAGAAGGTAATAGGGGAATTGTTTTTTTACTGTTAAATTGTTTTATTTTGTTGCACTTAAAACATTTTATTTGTCTAAAGTCTTTATCCTGTGTTTTATCTTGAATGACTAACTGAAGGAAAAAATCCCCAAATTATTCAATGAATGGGACAAGTATCTGTATACTAGCCCTATCCTTGTCAAGAAATTAATCAGTTCTGTCTTTTTTATATAATAATATATCCTAAACACATATTTGTTTAAACTACAAAAATAGCATTCATAAACTAATTTTAAAACATACTTTAGTTGTTAATTAGGTGGTTATTGTGTTGTTTTCTGGCTCATTAACCAGAGTTGTAAAGTAACTAAGTACAAATACTTCTTTACTGTACTTAAGTAGAATTTTTGGGTATCTGCACTTCATTTGAGTAATTATTTTTCAGCCTACTTTTCACTTCTTCTTCTTACATTTTCATACACACTGTAAAAAATGAAATGTTGGATTTACTTAACCATGTTATGTGACCTGGTTCCACTTAACTGAGTTGAGTAAATTCAAAGCAATATACCAGTTTTTTAACCAAAGAACATGAGTATGTTGCTTTGAATTTACTCAACTCAGTTAAGTGGAACGGCGGGGTCACATAACATGGTTAAGTAAATCCAACATTTCATTTTTAGAGTGCAGTTATCTGTACTTTCTACTCCTTGTTTTTTTAAAAAGGCAAGAAGAAGAAAGTTACTGCTTTTATTTCATTTTTGCTTTTTTTCATTCCAGCTTATTGTAAGAAATAAATACTGTCCATGTGAAATGTCCCTCTAGTGAATTTAATTGTGGTTGTGTGTGTGTATATATATATATATA
>NW_013953541.1:33566-42474 GCF_001266775.1 Austrofundulus limnaeus
GGGTCAATTAGTTCTTCAAATGTTACCTTTAAGTTAATTTAATTGTTTTGTGATATTAATAATGCTAATGTATTGATATTTTTCTATTTTTCATCTATTTTTGCTTCTGTTTAGTGTCACAGTTGCTAGGTGACATGACGTACACCAGGGTAAGGAGGGGAGGCTAGACCGTCCAAATTCACAGACTCTTTTTTTCTGGTCTTCCCAGTCTACCAAGGACCCGGCCCACTGAGACCAGGGAGTCTGGGTTCTCCGGAGGACCCGTCCTGTCGTTTTGGACACAGCCTATGATTCTGTGTTTCTGTGTAAACATAGGATAAGAGCATCTTTTTTTAAACTCATCTTTCCTATTGTGTGGATTCCAAGCTTTTTAAAGGCAGTGCGACCCATGCTGGCTGCTGCATGACCTGATCACCTGTTACCCATGTTTTTGTCATGTGTGTGTCTTCTTGAATGGGTGTTCTTAAATGTAATTTCATTGTGCAAACAATGACAATAAAGGCTTTCATCATCATCGTCATCGTCGTCATCAAAATTACAATTATAGGAATGCAAGTAACTTTTAACTATTGTTCAGTTTTATTTATAGATAGCAATACATTGTTGTTGTTTATTGTTTGTTTGTTTCTATCCAGTAGGGTTAATAAAGATGGTTCTGTGGTTCTGAACCAGCAGGCCGGGCCACGCCTCCACACAGACTGAAGAAGAGTCAACGGGTCGCTCTTCCTCCTGTTTCAGACGGCATGAATGAAATCTGTTCTCTGGAACCAGCTGAGTCAGAACCTGGACCAGGTGAGTCGGAACCTGGAACAGATGAGTCAGAACCTGGACCAGGTGAGTCAGAACCGCCTCTCAGGTTAGTTAATGTTGGAATATTTAAGTTTCCCATCAGTGTTTTTAAAAACTGAAGATCAAACCTTCCATCAGGTCACACACACACGTTAGTTTTTCTATTCTTGCGGGGACGTTGCATTGACGTCTATTCATTTTCCAGTTGTTTCTACAGGTAAATCCTGACCCCATAAGCTGACCCACCAGAACATACCTGACCCTAACCCCACAGGTACAGGCTTTGGTCCCCATGGGTCCACAGAGTGCACGTTTCAGACCCACAGAGTGCTTCAGATCCAGCAGATGTGTGACAGGTGAAGTTCTGCAGACCTGCTCCAACAGGCCGAGCTGAGCCGAGCCAGGCTGGGCCGAGCCGCTCCTTGAGCTCCTGCCTGAGGAGAGGAGGTCTGATGTGTCAGAGCTGCTCGTCACACACAACTGGAAATATTTACAACATCCTGCCTTTCTTCATCTGAAGTCAGGTTTATTTAGAATCACTTGGTCATAATTTACTGTCAGTCTGCAGTTTTCTCAGTTTTTACACTTCCTGTTTGTTTTTTAGTTTTATTTTCTCAGTTTGTAGTTTTGTTTTGTCTCTGTCAGGTGGTTTTATTAACCTATATCCTGTCTTCCACTTATTTCTCTCAAATATATTTAATTTTATTTTTTGTTGTTTAAAGTGTTTTCTTCTCTTTTCTCATCATTTGAGACTAATTATGTTTGATCAGAATCTACAGGAAGTAACAGAACTTTGTCTTCATTGGTTCAAAACTATAAACCTGTTTCATTTCATTTCAAAGGTCCTTCAATGACCCAAAGGCTGGGCTAACTCAGGTGACGGTGTTCCTCATGGATCAATCCTGGGGCCATTAATGATTGTTATATAAGCTAACATATCTGCTAATCTAACTCTGCCCAGATTAAATCATTTTATTAATACTTACAAAACAAACAAAAATCAAGTTCCTTCTTCTATTTATCAGAACGTTTCAGGCCTTTAAAACTAAATTAGTGCAGAATTGTTCAAATAAAAACTTTAGATTGAAAGTCAAGATAAAACTTTGTTTTTCTGTATTTTATGGTTGAATATTTGATGTTACCAACGCAATTCAGGAACTAAAAGAAAACAAACTTTAAGATACAGGAAAAAGGTTTCATCTCCATGTCTGAATAATGTTCAGTTTAAAAGAGAGATTTCATGAATTTAATTAAAAATGAAATTAACAGAATAAAAGGAAATGTTTGAAAAATCACTGAAAGATTTAGTTTTACCTAAAAGTCTGTTTAGTTACTTAATGAAGATCACTGGAATAAATTAGACTTTATTAATTTTCCTCAAACATTCAGACTTTTGTTCAAAACTCACAATAACTGTTTGAAATGAATAAAATCTAAATGTATCAAATAAAGATTTATTTTTAATCTACTTTAGATCCAGTGAGGTTTGTCTGGTCAGAACATCTCCTGAGACCTGGATCGGTCACAGGATCTGGGTCAGCTCCATCCCATAATGCTACACTCCTGGTTCTGATCCCGACCAGGACTGAGTGAATCTTGACCCGACAGATGAAAATCACAGCTCAGTTTATTAAAACAAAGAAAACAAAAATAAATTAGTGTTTTTTATTTAAAACAGGATAAATTTCTGTTTTTATCTAAAACATGGATAAATTTGTTTGTTTTTTAATGTAAAAAAGGATAAATTTGTGGTTTTGTTTAGAGAACGTTAAAAAATTTGCAGGCATAAACTGGAATATGAATATTTTTATTTATTTATTTATTTTATCCCCTTCAGAATAAAACTTCACCTGTCAAGATGGCCGCCAGAGCCAGAACTGTTACTCCTTTGAACCAACGTGCTTGATTCATTCTTAGCTTTTAGCTACTGTTCTGCTGGTCATGGGGTTTTGGTACCAAACAGTCCATGAAGCTTTCAGCTGTTGTTTAGCTACTTATAGATTTGGTTCTCATCTTTTTAACAGCTGAAGTTACTTGAACATGTTTCAAAGTTGTTTTCTCTTTAGCTGATGTTGGCTTGATGCTGGGAATCAAGGTGAGCAGAAGCTGAAAGAATTTCTTTCCACATGAAGCTAAAAGGATTCAGCCTTCCAGGTGAATTCAGGTGAAATCTGCTGACGGATCAAAGCTGAAAGAAAAACAACATTTTTTCATCCAGATAAAAATCCTCTGACGTAAACGAAACAGCAGCTTCTTACTAAACTTCCTCAGAGAGAGAGACACGAGTCCAGCCTGTCACAACACGTGAACTTCGGCTGTTTTCGGTCCCTGAACGCAGCGCAGACGCTCCGGAGGTGTCAACAGTCTGGAAATGAGGTGTTTACTGTAAACAGGGAGATGCTGGAAGAAGTGGAAAGATTCAGAAAAACCCTGGAAAACATCAGGGTTCGTTTTTTTTCCCCATCAGTTTCTTCACAACGTTTGACAAAAACTCTTAAGTTTTTCAAAATAAAAGTTTTATCTGATCAGGGTTTATGGTTTTAATAACATTTTTATCTTTACTGGGATGACTGGTGCAGAAATAGTTTCATTTCTTCCTGCAGGAAACAGACAGGAAGTCAGCTGAGGAACGCTGACTCAGCGGTCCTTGAAGGAATGCTTATCGGTCTGTTTTGAGAGGGGAGCCTCAGCTCAACACTTTTAGCTAGCTGTGGCGGCCATCTTGAATCAATTGACTCCATCAGTTGAAGAACATCCAGTGATCATTTCCTAAAGGTTTGAATAAAAACTGTCCAGTGGTTCATGAGATATTTTGCTAACAGACACAGCTGTCTTTATACGAGAAGACTTTGTGCCTCAGCTGCAGCAAAATAACTGTAGGAATGTCAACTAGTGTTGGTGCTTGATGAGAAAATAAATGTTCTACGTTTAAGAAGAAACTAAACAAACATTTTTATCTTTTACAAAATAAAACAGTGTCGACACAAATTTTCAAAATAAAACTCCCCCACCAGAAAACAGAGTCTCCAGATGAATACAAAACGACCCAAAGAAGAACGCGACCCGTCGGGCCTCCCAGCGACCCTGGAGCTGGACCCGGACTCAGAGCCTGATCCGGAACATGCCCTGGTTGAGCTGCAGGCGGAACAGCCGGCAGTTGGCGATGCGCAGGGCGGCGCAGGCCGTTTTGGACAGGTCAGAGGTCAGCATGTGTTTGGTGTGGTGCCACCTCCCCGTGCTGCGCCGAAACTCACGGATGTAGTCGAAGTTGGCTCCTGCACAGAACAGAACAAGCGGGTCAGAACCGATGGCCCGGGTGAACTCCCGCCAGCCCCGCAGGCCTCCGGTTCTTTTACCGACCCGTGTCCAGGTCTCCCACCACGTAGATGCTGGCTCCGATGGGGACGGCGCCGTAGACGAAGGACGAGCTGGTCGGGATGCAGAGGTTCTGGTCGTCCAGAAGTACCCACCTGTCCCAGACAAAAACCTGTTAAACACACCTACAGTCTGGACCAGGACCAGGACCAGGTCCACAAAAGAACCAGAGAGGTTCTGGATCATTTCTGTCAAACTGAAACAAGATTTTTATCTTTTTGTCCTGAAACAAACTGAAAAAATTCAATCATGTTTCATTTTATTCACTCTAAGAATAATAATAATAATAATAATAATGTTAATGCTAATAATAAGGCTAACGCTAATAATGCTAATGGTAATAATAATAATAATGTTAATGCTAATAATAAGGCTAACGCTAATAATGCTAATGGTAATAATAATAATAATAATAATAATAATAATAATAATAACAATAATTATAGTTTCTTGTTGATTTGTTTCATTCCACCAGGAGCAATAATCACCAAGGAAAATATATTTGTGCCAAAAAATCTACTGTCCCTGTGGCACAATCATTTCATAAAACATAAAAATGCATATATGTATTTAAAAATCAATTAAAAGAGTGAAATTAATATTTTTAAATAGTTAATATTTAACCTGCTATGACTCAAAACCCTAAAAAAAGCCGAACGTGCGGGGGTCATGATTATGGATCTGGTCAACTGGTCTCTGAACACAATCGACACTATTTTTTCCACACTGAGACTGGAGCGAGGGGAGCGCAGCTGTCCCAGTGGGATGGTGGCGGCCGGGCGAGTGTCTGGTTCCTGGGGTTGGAACCTGATCTGTTTGGCCCCGCTTTCCATTGAAGACGTGGAAGATCTGTATATATTTGGATTTATGATAACTGGATTCCTGCTGATCGTCTGTGGAGGAGTCCTGGCTTATCGGAAAATGAAAGTGATCCTGACAGCAGTCCGAGCCTGTGAAAAGCTGTCAGGAGCCTTGGATGGAGACTCCCATACTGGAAAAGCACAGACTCAAATCTTAGGGGAGATAAGTCACAAACTGGATGTGATTCTGATGAGAATCACAGTTCAGCAGCGTGCCCATGAGGAGTAGGATTACACCTGGGTGAAGATTCAGACGGAAAGAGAGGCGAGGAGGTGATGAAATTCGGAAAATTGGCATTTTTTTGCCATTTCAGAGATGCAGTTAAAGACTTGAGAAAATCAAGGCTGCTTGTCCCAAAACAATTCTGTTTATCTTTTGGATCCCTGCAGCTGCTGACCTTGGCTCAGCAGTTTCAAAACTCCCTGGATGATACGTGAAATAAAGGCTTGACTCCCCATTCTCCACCCGTATCATCCGTGGGCGGATCAGTCTGAAGGCCACGATGGGTGGAGACAGAGAACTGAACTCTGGTGATTTGTACTTTGGTTGATAACAACTTGTTTTGGACTCTGGAGGTCTCTGATTGGTTCCAGCACGGAGAATTAACCTGCTCTGCTGCACCCCACCCCGTACCATGTGTTTGATCCCCAGCCCCCTCCCTTCCTTAGCTGCCTTGCCCTGAGCGAGTGGTTTTTTTGAGAGTATGGCTGTGTCCAAAACAACAGGCCGGGTCCTCCGAAGGTCGAATTTGTCGGCTGCATACGTCACAGCGCCGCGACGAAGGACGTCCAAAACCGAAGACTCCTCCGATGCATCCGACAAATACGTCCTTCCTTTGGCCCGAATCGAAGGACAGGTCTGATGGATCCTTCCCGGCCCAGCATATCCCATAATGCATTGCGGCCCGACCGGAGATTTTTTTAAGCTAGTAATGGCGGACGAAGCGAGAGAAAAGAATACATTTTAAATAAAAATATGGTGATGTAAAAATTTAAAAAATTAGCGGTTGTAATTCTAATGCTTTTATCATTTGTATGGACATGTTTTTAAATATTATTTTTTCGTCATAAAAACGCGAAATAAACATGAACCTACAGCGGGTCAATTGGTTCTTCAAATGATACTTTTAAGTTAATTTTATAGTTTTGTGATATTAATAATGCTAATGTATTGATANTAATAATAATAACAACAAAGTGATAAAGATCAGTTCTGGTCTTCAGGGTCTACAAAGACCTGCTGGACTCGGACCTTCTCATCTCGTCGTGGTAGAACTCGGACTTGCAGGTCATCATCTGTCTCTGTTCGGGGTTTTCACTCTCTTGGCTCCGGACGCCACCGAACACGTAGAGCTCCTGACCCACGCCGCACGCCACCGACCCGAACCTGAGCAGAACCAGAGAACCAGAGAGAAGGTTGTTCCTCAGAGGACCTGTGCAGCTTCAAACCCAGACCTGTTCTGGTTCTGGTTCTGGTTCTGAGGCGGTGTTTGCTCTGTCTGATTCTCAGCAGCAGTCCAGGTTTCACAGAAGCCTGCAGAGCAAACTGGACCAGTTGTTCCTCAGCTGCTGCTGCGTGACTCAACGTGTGTCAGAGAGGAGCTGCAGTTAAACTGAAACTAAAACCAGCTCCTGTTTCATTGTGACAGCGACCACACGCTGTTTCACTTCCTGTTGTGCAAAACACAGGTCGACCACAGTTAAAGGTCCCTGCAGTCCACATGTGATGAAAGCTTTCTGCAGAAATGTTGAAAGAACAGGAACCTGGGGCTTTTATTTTGTAATAATGTCAGGTTTGGCTGTAGAAGCTGCAGCGTCTCCTCACCGGCGCTCCTTCAGGGGACTCAGACCCGTCCACTGCTGGGTCTTTGGGTCGAAGGACTCGACAGAGTCAAAGAGTTTCCCATCAGAACCTCCTCCGATGGCGTAGATCTTCTTATTCATGGAGGCGTAGCAGCCCACCTGCAGGAGGACAAACATGATGTTTCTGCTCCGCCACACACACCTACTGCTTTTTCTTTATTTGCACATTTTTGATCCTTTCACTCCTGAAGCCTCCGTCTGAAACTGCTCCTCTGCTCAGCTCATTTTTAACAAACATGTTTTCATTCAGTCCCACAGCTGCAGCTCATTCTCACAGTTCAGCGCCCCCTGCTGGCCCCACTCTGTTACATCACCCAACATTTACTCTGATGCATCTTCAGCACCAGAAACAAGGGACAGCAGCCATCTTTAATCACCACATCTGTCCAGAGGGTCAGGAGATATTTTACTAACACATCAAAACATTTCTGACCCATTTCAAATAATACTTTTAATTATTACTAATTACTAATGTGCAAATGTCCCTACTGTGGATCAATAAAGTTTTATATCTTAATTTTATCAAGTTTTACTTTTATACATTTAAGACCCATTAAAGGACCTTTACCCAGGTCTGAGTGTTCTGGACCGGGTCTCAGGGTTCTAGACTGGGTCTCAGGGTTCTAGACTGGGTCTCAGGGTTCTGGGTTACCTTGCGGATCATGGTCATGCTGGTCTGGGTCCTCCAGGTGCTGGAATGTGGATCAAAGACCTCCACGGTGGTCAGAGCCTGGACATCGTTCTCTCCTCCCAGGACGTAGACCAGACCGTCCAGCTCCACCACGCCGAAGTTCTGACGGGCCTGAGGACACCAGAGACACCAGAGACACCAGAGACACCAGAGACATCAGAGACCCCAGAGACATCAGAGACACCAGAAACACCAGAGACACCAGAGACATCAGAGACATCAGAGACACCAGAGACACCAGAGACACCAGAAACATCAGAGACACCAGAGACATCAGAGACACCAGAGACAGAGACATCAGAGACATCAGAGACACCAGAGACACCAGAAACACCAGAGACACCAGAGACATCAGAGACATCAGAGACACCAGAGACACCAGAGACATCAGAGACATCAGAGACACCAGAGACACCAGAGACATCAGAGACACCAGAGACATCAGAGACCCCAGAGACCCCAGAGACACCAGAGACACCAGAGACCCCAGAGACCCCAGAGACAACAGAGACACCAGAGACAGAGACACCAGAGACCCCAGAGACACCAGAGACACCAGAGACAGAGACACCAGAGACCACAATGCTATTGGACACATTAAGACAGGAATGTCTCAATGTTGTGGACCGGTCTAACATGTCCTCCTACATGTCCTGCTGTACTCCTTCTGAGTACTGAGTAGTACCTGCAGTACTCAGTGCCTGTAGTACTCAGTACCTGCAGTACTCAGTGCCTGCAGTACTCAGTGCCTGTAGTACTCAGTGCCTGCAGTACTCAGTGCCTGTAGTACTCAGTGCCTGCAGTACTCAGTGCCTGTAGTACTCACTACCTGCAGTACTCAGTGCCTGCAGTACTCAGTGCCTGCAGTACTCAGTGCCTGCAGTACTCAGTACCTGCAGCATGGCTGGTACAGGGCTCCAGGTGTTGGAATTGGGGTCGTATTTCTCGGCGTGGTCCAGGACCGTGTTGTTCTCGTCGGTTCCTCCCAGGACGAACAGGAAGCCCTCTGGCAGACAGAACAGAACCGGGTCACTCTCAGACCTGCTGCTCGGCCCCGACTCACCTGTGGTTCTGTTGGACCTGTGAGCGACACCGGACTCACCTGCAGAGACCGCCCCGTGTCCCACCCGGGCAGTGCTCATGGGCTGCAGCTCGATCCAGGCCTGCCTGCTGGCGTCGTACAGCGGACACATGCAGCGCGTCGCACAGGTGGGCTTCTTGGTTCTGAGCAGAGGAACAGGACCGGACAGGACCGGACCGGACCAGACCAGACCAGACCGGACCAGACCAGACCAGACCAGACCAGACCAGACCAGACCGGACCAGACCG
>NW_013953541.1:43305-46988 GCF_001266775.1 Austrofundulus limnaeus
AAGGTTTACAAACAGAAACAGCTAAAGTTTTCCTAACAGAAACAGCTAAAGTTTTCCTAACAGAAACAGCTGAAGTTTTTCTAACAGAAACAGCTGAATGTTTCCTAACAGAAACAGCTAAAGTTTTCCTAACAGAAACAGCTAAAGTTTTCCTAACAGAAACAGCTGAAGTTTTTCTAACAGAAACAGCTGAATGTTTCCTAACAGAAACAGCTAAAGTTTTCCTAACAGAAACAGCTAAAAGTTTCCTGACAGAAACAGCTAAAGTTTTCCTAACAGAAACAGCTAAAGTTTTCCTAACAGAAGCAGCTGAAGTTTTTCTAACAGAAACAGCTAAATGTTTCCTGACAGAAACAGCTAAAGTTTTCCTAACAGAAACAGCTGAAGTTTTTCTAACAGAAACAGCTGAATGTTTCCTAACAGAAACAGCTAAAGTTTTCCTAACAGAAACAGCTAAATGTTTCCTAACAGAAACAGTTGAATGTTTCCTAACAGAAACAGCTAAATGTTTCCTAACAGAAACAGTTGAATGTTTCCTAACAGAAACAGCTGAATGTTTCCTGACAGAAACAGCTGAATGTTTCCTGACAGAAACAGCTAAAGTTTTCCTAACAGAAGCAGCTGAAGTTTTTCTAACAGAAACAGCTAAATGTTTCCTGACAGAAACAGCTGAAGGTTTCCTGACAGAAACAGCTGAAGCTGGCGTTGGTCCTGCTCACCTGCGGTCTTCTCCTCCGGCGATCACGATGCACTCAGAGTAACCTCTGGGCTTGAAGGCGGTGAGCATGGCCTCTCCCTGCAGCGGGCCGTCCGTCAGAACCTTCTGACAGAACTCCCGGATCACCTCCCTCATCAGCGGCTCCCCCATGGACTGAAGACAGGACACAGGTCAGGTCTGCCCTCTGAGACAACAGGTAAACGTCCTCGCCCCGGCTGGAGTGACTCACCTGCTCTCTCAGGTAGCTCAGGTCCAAACCCTGCAGCCACACGGCTGACATCACTTCCTTCATGTGGACCTGCAACAAACCAGTTTTAATCACCTCTTGTGTGTCTGTTGTGTTTACATCACCGGGTCTTTCCAGCCTGGGCTCTAAGCTCCACCCACCCGGCGGTGGTCAGGGTCGTCGGCGAACCAGCGCACCACGGCCTCCAGCACGTGCTTCTCGTTCCCCACGTTGAGCTTCTCCATGGCCAGCAGCTCGCACAGCCGGTCGTGAGGGAGCTCCCTGAACTCCTCGCTGAGCGCCACGTCGCGGAAGTGCGTCTGCAGGAAGTCGGTGGCGACGTAGTGCACGTGGTGCAGGCAGTAGTGCAGGGAGAAGAGGCGGATCCCGATGCAGTTCTCTGCCGTGATGCAGCTCTCCAAGAACTGGCAGCAGAGCAGCTTCAGGTCCGTCATGAGGAGCAGGTCTGAGGCCTGCACCATGTCCTGGATGGTCTCCTCACTGAGGCTGATCTGACACAGGAACCGCAGGAACCAAACTTAAAGCCCTCCGCCTGCCTCTCTGATGGTATATGGGTGCATTCAGCATCAACACTCACTTCCCCACTGAAGATGTAGTCCAGGATCTGCTTCATGATGGCCATGGAAACCCCCTGCAGCTCTATCCTGTAGGTGGAGCCGTCTTCTTTTGGAGGGTTGTAGTTCAGTTTGGTCCTGAAGCAGGAAGAGTCACAACACAAACACAAAACTACAAATATTCCTGGTTGCTGTGTGTGTGCAAGTAGACACACACATGCTGCTCTGACACAGGCAGAACATCACTGATCACACCTGCACAGGTGGGACGTCTCATTTCTACTGAGTCTTAAATGTGCTTCACACATGTTTATAATTAGAATAATTTATAATCTATGTGCCATTAGTTTATTCTATGATTTAATTATGACACACATATAGATCAGATGCTGCTGCTGACTGATCCATGATGTCATCATGTAAATGTAACATTTTCTACATATAGGTCAAATTAATCACTGCAATAAAATAACTTTGTCTGTTTTTGTCACTTTTACAGTGGATTGCATCAACTCTGTTACATCCAGAAGGGAAACTTCACCAAAGTGAAACATAAATCTGTGGATCTGTGTTTGATTACTCTGCCTGGCTTTCTCAAGGACCAGGATGTGACACAAACATCTGAATTATGGAACTGAAAGTGAAAGTAGTCAAACTGAATTTTTAATAAACCAAAATACAGTTTCAAAGTAAATTAATTCTGATACAAAACTTTAAATTCAGTTTAAATTTAGTAAAATTTATTTTCAAACCAATGCATTTAATTTCAAATTATGAACATTCAGATTCAGTTCCTGCTGACAGGATTGATCCCACAGCAGTGTGAACATGAATAAAACGGATTGTTTCAGCCTGACTGACCGGATGTAAGGACTGGCAGCAGCCAGGATGTTTTTCTGAACCGGAAGTTCCTCTCCATCAACCACCAACAGGGCATCGTGGAAACTTTGCTCCTGCCAGAAAGTGCGAAGAACTCTGAGGAGCTTCTGGGAGTGCTGTGGGTCCGAAACCTTCGAACCGGGCTCACTGGATCTACAGTTCGGCATGTCTTGGCTTGCCACAGTCCTCTCTGTCAACAGAACCACATACTGACATTTCCTGCATATTTACTAATTAATAATACATGTTTGTTGAAAAACTAACAAACCGAATACTTAGTTTGTTGATATAGAGTAAGATTTGTTTTCTGTAAGTTCTTACTTCAGTGATTTCAGCAGAAATTCTTTAAACAGCACAAAATCTAAATCAGGTTTGGCGAGAAGAGCTAAGCTAGCAGCGACACGGCCGACATGTAAACAAACGGCTTCTGATGAACGAGTTTAGTTTAAACTTCACGTGTCATGTTTTTATTATTTGTAATTACTCGTTTTTAGCGCCTTACCTTTGAGTTAGTGAGTGTTGTTGTGTGTTTTGGGGCACAGGGAGTGCCGAACTGCACTTACAGAACCATGAATCACTCCAGGCGAGAATCTTTCAAGAAGACGCTAAGACACATGCTGCGTTCAAAACCGTAGGACAAAATAATTAAAGTACGTATCTGAGAAGAAAAGAACAAACAGACTAATAAAACTTACAGTTTTGTAACCAAATCTCAAACCATATTATCGTAGTTCTGTATTTATAAATTAAATTGTACTTAGTAGATAAGAAGCACGTGGTAAGAACATGTCATTACAAGTTTCAGGGAGGTTCTGAAAAATTTCCTACGGTCCGTGAATGTGTCTTCAGCCATGTGTCAACAACAGGTTTAAAACTGCAGAAATGTCCTGCAGCTGAGAGCAGAATAACCTCTGCAGTTTTAAATAAAGACATTTTAATGGATGAGAGAAAAAAAGGTTTCAACCAGAATAAAAGTTCAGTTACTTATTTGTTTTAATTTCTGTGTCCTGAATGAGAATCTACACCAGCACAGTTTTACCTTTTCACAAAGTTTTTTCACAGAAGGATTCAAATTATTGAAATTCCAAATTATTTTTGCTGAACCTACTTTAGGTTAATTCAATAATCAGATAATATGAAGCCAGTGTATTTAGTCCTTGTCGTTTAAGTTAAGAGTGTTAAGAGTTAAGTGTTTCGGGTTTTTATTTTATTTTATTATTATTATTTTTATTATTATTATTATTATTTGTGTGTGTGTGTGTGTGTGTGTGTGTGTGTGTGTGTG
>NW_013953541.1:47178-50108 GCF_001266775.1 Austrofundulus limnaeus
GCTTTGTATTCTATTATGGCACCACCACAATTTTGTCACACTATTGTACGAAGTATAACTGTGCAATGACAATAAAGATTATCTTATCTTATCTTATCTTATCTTATCTTATCTTAAAATTTCACTTACGAATGGCCAAATCTAAAATTTGGTCCACGTAGAAGGTCAAAATTAGTAAATAAAAAATAATAATCATTTGCCAAGTTTTTCTGATTTCTTACGATACAAATATTCTTATAGAAATAAGACCTGACATGCATCAGAAAAATATAATTTGATCATTTTAACATTTAGCCTAATAATATATATTTCTTGTATCTTCTTCCATTTCTATTATTTAAAAAAATGTTTTACTTTGGATAATTAAAAAATATATATATACGTGCAGATATTAAATAATTTATATTTACAGTAATTATTTTTTCTAGCTCCAACATCTTCATCATGTTTTGTTTTTTATTTCATTTCATCTACTTCACTTCACTTCACTTTACTTCACTTCACTTTATTTCACTTTACTTTGAGCCCGGTGTGTGTTTCCTGCCGGACGCTAATACGCGGCGGACCGGAAGTTTTGATCCAAACATGGCCCGCTCCGCTCCACCAGAGCTGTCTCCGTGGATTGAGAGGCTGATTCTGGACTACAGCGGCCCGGAGGAGGAGCGGAGGCCCCGCAGCGGCTCCGGCTGCATCAGGGCCCGTGTGGTCGGGGTGGGGCACCAGTCCATGTCCCAGGTTCGGGCCCGGGGTTCGGACGGACCCGTCGAGCTGCTCCTTCTGTCGGACGGGGAGCTGCGCCTCCCCGCCGTGCTCACCGCGGCCGCCTGGGACTGCCTGCAGGAGCAGGAGGACCGGGAAAGTCTCGACAGCTTCCTCAACACCAACGTGCTGGTCCAGGACTACCGGCTCCGGTTCCACATGGACCCGGACCTGGACAAGGCCATGTTCTTCTTGTCTCTGGAGGAGGTGACCACCTGCGGAGCCGGGCGCTTTCAGGACCACTGCCCCTGCTGCACCACCCGGGCCTCCATCAAGACCAAGGTCCTGCAGACCTGGAGGTCCCTGCTGGGTCAGAACTCTCAGGGGAGCCAGTCTGGACACGAACTGTCCCTGCTGCTGAGGGCGTGTCACCAGGACTCCCTGCAGCCGGTTCTGGACCACGTCCAGGTCCTCCTGATGACCCCACCAGGACTCTCCACGTCCCCCCACAGCTCGTCTCTGACCCGGTCTACYAGCAGCTGGGACATGGACCGGGTCCGGTACAAGACAGAGAGGCCCTTTAGAGTCCCGGTGA
Source organism: Austrofundulus limnaeus (assembly GCF_001266775.1). Classification (NCBI taxonomy): domain Eukaryota; kingdom Metazoa; phylum Chordata; class Actinopteri; order Cyprinodontiformes; family Rivulidae; genus Austrofundulus; species Austrofundulus limnaeus. The sequence continues at coordinate 48,473 of NW_013953541.1, forward strand.
AGAGTCTTTTGATCCCTGAGGGTCCTGAGTCCAGAACACAGACGGGACCGGAGTCTGTGGACCACACGGACTGGCAGGTACCAGATCTAGGAGGAGGACCGGTCTGTGGTCCAGCAAAGAGCTCAGACATGAGTGACCGGCCTTCGTCCAACCCCTGGGACCTGTTCCCCCCTCCCTGCACCAGCCCCTCTGACGAGTCATCTCCAGAACCGACCCAGGACCARCCTGGTCCGGTCTCATCCACACCCGGTCCTGGTTCTGAGGAGAGCCCCAGTCTCCTCCCACCCTACCAGAACCCTCCGACCAGCAGCGTCCCGGTCTGGTCCTCATCGGTCCAGAGTCCAGCAGAACCTCTGGTCTCGGACAGAACCCACGTCCCTGCAGGGCTGCAGACCTGTCCCAGTCTGGACGGGGACCACGGGGTCCAGGAGGGTCCTGCTGTGTACAGGAAGCCGAAGAGGAAGCGTTGTGACGTCACACCTGAGAAGGTGAGCGAGTGGGAGGGGCCTAGCCCGAGCCCGCCATCGTGGCTCTTCCAGACCCAGGAGTCCAGAACCCAGGAGGACAGCGGTCCCAAACCGCCCGGGCCGAGAAGGACCCCCAGCGTCCACGAGGACGGCGTGCCGTTCTCCTACACCTACACCGTGTCGGGTCAGAACCTGCAGGACTTCAGTCGGTTCCGAGTGCCTGAGCCGGTCCTGCGCTGGGCTCTGAGGTACCTTCTGACCCCAGAACCCTCAGGACCTCCTCCAGACGTGCGCTGATGGGACAGAGGGACGTTTGGTTCTGAGTTGGTCCAGTTGTTCAGGTTTGGACCTCCAGAAGACGGAACTGCAGAACCCGGATCAGGACCAGTTCTGAGACGTTTCCTGTTTGTGTTGGTTCTGGTTCTGGACGGTTTGCGGATGTTGGGTTTTCAGTTCCAGATGTTCTGTTCGTCCAGCAGGTGGCGCCAAAACTCCTCAAACTTTCAGACCGGATGTGAAAAAAACCTGCATCAGAAATCATTTTTCAAAATAAAAGCTTTTGTAAATTCATCTCGTTTCTTCAAGTCTTAGAGTTTAAAGGTTCTGGTGGTTCTGTCAGCGTGTGGCCCAACAGGCCCGGTTAATCAAACCAGAACCAATAAAAGAACTGAGGAGGTTCTGGTCCGGTTCTAAAGGTTTGAAATCAACAGATGTTCAAAGATTAAACAGCTGAGATTGATTTTATAACTCGTTTAATTTGTTTTTATAAATAAAGTTTTTCTCATGTCTTTATTTGGACAAAGTTCTGATCAAATGTTTGTTTTGGACCTCTGGTTCTGAAGGTGTGAGCGTGACGTGCACGCGCCTCCCCCCGGCTGAATTAATGGACCTGAGTCTGCTGAGACCCAAACACAGAAAAGTTCTGAGTTTATCCCCAAAAAGTTCTGACCGTGTGTAATGTAAGCAGAGTCCAGCTGGGAGCACTTGGACGGTTCTGATCCGGTCCGGTCCATAAACAGGAAAACAGAAAACACTGAGCGGGTTCTCCTTGTAAGGAGATCCAGTCCTGCAGCCTCCGGTTCTGATCCAAAACCCAGCTTTGATTCAACACGAGCTCCTTGTGGCCTCATGAGGAGAACTTCAAATATTTATTAAATCCTGCGTCAAAA
>NW_013953541.1:51803-53137 GCF_001266775.1 Austrofundulus limnaeus
GTCCAGTCCGTCAGGGACACGAGCTGATCTCGGTCCGGGTCTCTGCAGCTCAGCAGGAGTCATGACTCTCTACCACGGCCGGTTCGGACCCCCCGCCCCGGGTCTGGGCCTCCCCGGACCCCCTCTCATCTACCTGTACGGTCCGGACGGGCTGGCTCCGGGCCGCCAGGAGCCCCCCCAGAAGCCCCCCTACAGCTACATCGCGCTGATCGCCATGGCCATCAGGAGCGCGCCCGGGCAGCGCGCGACCCTCAGCGGGATCTACCAGTTCATCATGGACCGGTTCCCGTTCTACCGGGACAACAAGCAGGGCTGGCAGAACTCGATCCGGCACAACCTGTCCCTGAACGACTGCTTCATCAAGGTGGCCCGCGAGAAGGGCCGGCCCGGGAAGGGCAGCTACTGGACCCTGGACCCCAGCTGCCTGGACATGTTCGAGAACGGCAACTTCCGGCGCAGGAAGAGGAAGACCAAGAGCCAGCAGGAGGTTCTGGACCCCGGAGACCCCGGACACAAGCGCGTCAAGGCTCCGGGGCCACCTGGACAGCCTCGGACCCCCAGGAGCGCGCAGGGACCCCGAGAGGACCAAACAGAACCCAAACTGGTTCTCCTCACGAAGCAGCAAAGACACAAAGTCCTCCCGAACCTGGACCCGGACGTGTCCTCGGAGAGGGGACTGGAAGACCCACAGACCGAGCCGCGTTCCGGTCCGCTGTGGACTGGTGTCCAGCGGGGCCAGGAGGAGGACCGGAGCTGCCCAGTCAGCTCAAAAACAAATGTTCCGAGGCTGAATGGACCGGATGTTCCGAGAACAGAGAGGTCCAAATGTTTCACCATCGACAGCATCTTATCCCGGAGCTCGGAGGAGGCGCGCAGCCGCAGTGTGGACCAATCAGCGGAGGTCCTCAGCGCTGCTCCTCAGCATCACTGGTACCGGTTCGGACTCCCGTTCTGCTCCTACCTGAGCCTCACCTGCCCGGAACCTGCGCTGCTTTTCAAATAAACTCCGCCCTTTTTGGATTTTACGCACAGATGCGTAAAAGTCTGAAGAATCTGAGCAGATGTTTTATTTTTAAATAATTAAAAACTGTGGATCTGTGTCATCTTCATCATCCTCTATCTCCTCATCCTCATCTTCATCATCCTCAACACCATCATCTTCATCAGTGATGTGCTGACAGGATGGCGGGAAACTCATCTTTACGCATGCGTAAATATTAAGGAGCAAAACAAGAAATGACCCAAAGTTTTTGTCTAAATGTTTATAAAAACGTATGATTTTTTTTACTTAATAATTATTTTTGATGTTTTGTAATAAAAAAACATCATGATGA
>NW_013953541.1:53268-55368 GCF_001266775.1 Austrofundulus limnaeus
CTTTTAAAACATTTAACAAAATAAAAGCTTTTATAAATAAGGTTCAGGTTAAAAACAAATGAATGTTTTTCTTAGTTTCTTCAGATTTTTTTGTTGCTCCTCAGCCGTCAGCACCGAGCCCTGACTGGACCTGGACTCATGTGGACCAGAACCTTCTGGTCCACATGAGTCCAGGTGCAGTCAGCTGCTGGTCCAGGAACTCCTTTTAGTTTCATGCAGGTTTCAGCTGAAATAAGTGGATTCTGGACTCCACACCTGCATGAAATCAGAACTCGGCGCTGACAGAAGCGGTCCAAACAGAACCGGTCCAAACAGAACCGGTCCAAACAGAACCATCAGGTTTAGATTTAGAATGTTTATTTGAAACAAACAAAGTGAGTGGAGGAACCGGGTCACAGCGGTTCCTGTGCTTCAGGACTCTTCAGGCCACACGTGTAAATAAATCAAACAGCAGCAGGGAAGAAAAGCGAGAAGGTTCTGTTCAACTGGACCCGGCCAGTCTGGACCCGGCTGGTCCCTCTGGTACCAGAACTCTTCTGCAAACACAAACAGCATCTGATGAGTCGGTCTGATCGGTTCTGAACAGAAAGAGATCCTCCTGAGAAAGATCTGCTTCAGCTGTTGTGAGAGGAAACAAACAGACGGGTCGTGGTCCGGTCCGGTCCGGAACCAGAACCAGAACCAGAACCGGGCTGGACTCTGCAGGATCTGAGAACAAACACAGTCATGGTTTATTTAGAAACACATCTGTTAGTTTTATCTCCATCTGCTTCAGATTCTGCTTCCAACACAAACATGAAACGATCCCAGATTTACTGTGAAATCAGCTAAAACTGAAGGAAGCAGCCGAAGACAAGCTAAAGGTTTTACCCCCCCCTCCCCCATCAACAAACTAATGTAAACATCAGACACAAATAACCTGAAGGAAAACCTGCAGCCATCAGATCCATGGCTTAATCAGCTAAAGAAGCTAAAACTTAGCTGAAAGCTAAATGTGTAGCAAAATGCTACTAAAAGTAGCAAAACACCAGCTAAAACCTGAAAGTAATCGTATTACTGAGAATAACTAAACATTACATAAACACCAGCTAAAATGCAAAACATGAGCTAAAAGCTATCAAATGCTGCCCAAACATGAAAAGTACTAAAGTTTTTAACTAAACACATCAAAAAGCTAATTGTAGCAAAAAGCTAGCAAAACTTAATAACAGAAGGTTAACTAAAAGTAGCAAAAGGTTTGCTCATTTAGTCTGTTCTTAACAAAAAGCATTGACCGTAGGCTACTAACATTAGTATGATTAGCATTAGCCATACTAGCATTAGCTATACTAGCATTAGCTGTACTAGCATTAGCTGTACTAGCATTAGTAAGATTATCATTAGCTGTATTGCCATTAGCTGTACTAGCATTAGTTGTACTAGCATTAGCAGGATTAGCATTGGCTATATGAGCATTAGCTGCACTAGCATTAGCTGCATTAACATTAATTGCACTAGCATTAGCTGCACAAGCATAAGCTGTACTAGCATTAGCTGCACTAGCATTAGCTGCTCTAGCATAAGCTGCACTAGCATTAGCTGCTCTAGCATAAGCTGCTCTAGCATTAGCTANTACTAGCATTAGCTGCACTAGCATTAGCTGCTCTAGCATAAGCTGCACTAGCATTAGCTGCTCTAGCATAAGCTGCTCTAGCATTAGCTATACTAGCATTAGCTGCACTAGCATTAGCTGCTCTAGCATTAGCTGCACTATCATTAGCTGTACTAGCATTAGCTGCACTAGCATTAGCTGTACTAGCATTAGCTGCACTAGCATTAGCTGCACTAGCATTAGCTGCACTAGCTTTAGTCGATGCTTCCTGTTGTTCCTGACGTTCTGCAGCCTGAAAGTTTTTCTCTGAAAACAAATACAAGTTTTTCAGAATCACAGCTTTGTTTTATTTTGTTATTAATTAATTTGTTTGTTTGTTTGTTTGTTTGTTTGTTTGTTGAAACTGAAAGTAAAAGTCTGAGTTTCCTTCAAGCAGTGCTGATCTGGACCTGGTTCTGGTTCTGGCTGTAACTCTGGGTCGTGTCATCAGCTCTGGTTTATGTACAATC
>NW_013953541.1:57025-59420 GCF_001266775.1 Austrofundulus limnaeus
TGTGAGGTTAGTTTAGGGTCAGGTAGGTACCTGTGAGGTTAGTTTTAGGATAAATGGTCAGGGTTAGGTATAAAATTACCAAAAAATGAATGGAAGTCGATGTAAAGTCCTCACAAAAATAGAGAGATTGTGTGTTTATATAAACTTTATATTCATACAGAGAAACATGATGCAGCTTCACTTTTGCCTGGATTAAGTGTTAAACTCAGGGTGGTCCTGGTCTGAGGGTGGTGATCTTTACACACACACACACACACACACACACACACACACACACACACACACACACACACACACACGTCAAAGCAAAACAAAGCAGAGGAGACTTATGCCTCACAGCTGCTCTTATACAAACCCAACATGTTTGTTGAACGTGGGATTTCCTGACTGTCTGTAAACGCACCAGTGTTGTGTTCATGTGTACAGTTTGTCCTGGAGGGACTGCAGGAATGTCCCCTGATGTTGGACAGCTGTCCCCCTCAGGGGACACCAGAGGGACAGGTTATTGATGAGAGGACAGGTTCCTGTGATCTGATCAAAGGTTCTGGATCAGTTCCTGTTCCTGAACCTTCTCAGAGGAAAGCTTTGACCTCTGACCTGATTCAGACTCATGAACTGGAGTTGAAAGTTTCACCAAGCATCAGAACCAGAACCAGAACCTTTCAGTCACATTTTTCTTTTCTTTGATGTTTTTATAGTTTGTTTTCTGTAAAACCAGAACTGACCAGAACTGTTGCTGCTGACTCTGCTGTCAGAATCAGGTCTGGGTTCGCCTGAAGGGTCCTATTTGGACCCTGCAGGTTCTGGGTTCTGAGGTCTGGTATGAATTAGATGATGTGACACCGCTGACCGGCCTTTCACAGCTCATTGCAGGCTGTCCAATCAGAGCGCAGCGAGCGTGACGGCTGTTTATTTATTCACAGAGCTGGAAATGGACCGGACCTGAAACACTGGAACCCTTCAGAACTCTGAACCCATTAGCACCCGGCTGGTTCTGGAGCAGCAGGTTCTCCTTGTTTTTCTGTAAAACCTTTAGTTTAAATGTTCTGATGGAGGCAGGAGGTCAGGAGATCTGCAACCAGCTCAACAAGAAGAGAAACTCAACCAAACAAGACGTTTTTGTTTGAAACATTATTTATTGTTTTCTTCAGTTTGAGTGAATTATTCAGACATGATGACAGCAGGAAACGTAGTGCAGATAGATTCACACAAGAAAACTTCAAATCACACAAACCATGCCTTTAAGTTCTTACTGGCTGTAACGGGGCGAGGCGTTCAGGTACCCAGAGTTTAAATAAAATGTGACATAAACATTAAGAGTCGTGCAGGAGGAGGATAAACACTGAATGTAGCTGCAAACATCAAACACTCATGATGACTTTAAATCACTTCTAAATATGTTTACAACAACAACAACAACAACAACAACAACAACAACAACAACAACAACAACAACAACAAGATGGGATTATTTACAGAAGAGAATCACTGCCTCCTGCTGGACGGATGGAGGAACAACAACTCATCAGTTCGAGCTGCAAAGGGTTAAACCAGGAAAGGCACTTATGGGGAGGGAGGGGGGGGGGTCTCATAATACCAATAAATAAAATCATTAACTAGAAATAAACTCTGGTGTCAGTTTTGATCTGATGAACAGAAAAACCTCAGATTGTCTGTCAGTTTTCGTTGCTTCTTTCCATCAGATTTCAGCTGATTCACTGCAGGATCTGCTGAGTCACTGCAGGATCTGCTGAGTCACTGCAGGGCTCTCTTCAGGCTCACGGCTCGGATCAGCTGCTCGACTCGACGCTCACGGTGGGACACGATGGAGGGAGGGGTTTCCAACACGAACACGAACCAGGACAGGAAGTTCACTCCGCCGCCATCTTCTCGATGTGCTCGCTCAGCAGCTTGTACTGTTCTGCAGAAAGTCCAAACATCTGGGTCAAAACTACGAGTGAGCTCTGAGATAAACCCACAGCCTCACAGCATTTATTCACCTGCTGGAAACCACTTTAGAATAACGAAAACCAGCTGAAAACAGGAGGACACATGTTGACACATGTTGAGACATGTTAAGGACATGTTGACACAAGTTGAGACATGTTGAGGACATGTTGACACAAGTTGAGGACATGTTGAGGACATGTTGAGGACATGTTGACACATGTTGAGGACATGTTGAGGACATGTTGAGACATGTTGAGACATGTTGAGGACATGTTGACACATGTTGAGGACATGTTGAGGACATGTTGACATGTTGAGGACATGTTGACACATGTTGAGGACATGTTGAGGACATGTTGAGGACATGTTGAGGACATGTTGACACATGTTGAGGACACATGTTGAGGACACATGTTGAGGACACATGTTGAGGACACATGTTGAG
>NW_013953541.1:62693-65582 GCF_001266775.1 Austrofundulus limnaeus
ACACACACACACACACACACACACACACACACACACACACACACACACACACACACACACACACACACATATAAATCTAATGAACATCTGGAGGAGTACGGCAGCTCAGGGGCGAGGTTCTTCTCTCTCACCCCAGCTGACCGAAGGCGATGTTCTCGTCCATCTTGGAGCTGTCGTCCCGCTCCTCCTGGGTCATGTGACACCACTTCTCCCTGCAGCAGAACCAGACCACAGTCAGATTCAGCTGGACCTTCAGGTTTGGACCAGGAGTCAGAGAACAACAAGAGTCTGGACCGTTGGACACAATAAAGATAAAACTGGTCCACAGAGCTGCAGCGTCTCCATGGAGACCAGGACCCTGTCCCCAGAGGTCTGGTTCGTTCATGTGGAGCCTGTGGAGCTTGTGGGACATGGTTCTGACAGGTCTGAGATGATCCTCCATCTGATGAGGAACCTGATGAAGCTGAGCTTCTTCAAGATCCTCATCATTTATTAGAAAAACCTTCCTTCTTCTGGTCTGAGTTCATGTGGAGCAGCAGTGAGACACAATGAGAGCATGCACATGGAGTCAACATGCAGACCAGACCTTCAGCTCTGGATCTGAACCAGACCAGGACTTCACTCAGGACCAAACCCATACATCCACAAGAAACCTGGAGTTCAGAAGACCTGTTTCTGATGAGTCAGAAGTTTGATGTAGACTTCAGAGGGTCTCACATAGACCTCTGAGGGTCTCACATAGACCTCTGAGGGTCTCACATAGACCTCTGAAGGTCTCACATAGACCTCTGAGGGTCTCACATAGACCTCTGAAGGTCTCATGTAGACCTCTGAGGGTCTCACATAGACCTCTGAGGATCTCAAATAGACCTCTGAGGGTCTCATGTAGACCTGTGAGGGTCTCACATAGACCTCTGAGGGTCTCACATAGACCCGTGAGGGTCTCACGTAGACCTACGAAGGTCTCACGTAGACCTCTGAGGGTCTCACATAGACCTCTGAGGGTCTCACATAGACCTCTGAGGGTCTCACATAGACCCGTGAGGGTCTCACGTAGACCTACGAAGGTCTCACATAGACCTGTGAGGGTCTCACACAGACCCGTGAGGGTCTCACGTAGACCTCTGAGGGTCTCACATAGACCCGTGAGGGTCTCACGTAGACCTACGAAGGTCTCACATAGACCTCTGAAGGTCTCACACAGACCCGTGAGGGTCTCACGTAGACCTCTGAGGGTCTCATGTAGACTTGTGAGGGTCTCACGTAGACCTCTGAGGGTCTCATGAACAGAAGCGTGTTTCAGGTTGCTGTTCTGCAGAGAGCTGCAGCTGAAGCACTGAAGGACAGCAGGTCTACAGTGAGGCACGGTGGAGGCAGCAGCATGGTGTGGGATGGTTCACTGACATCATGGGAAAGCAGAACAATAAAACCAGCTAAACACAAACTAAGTCTTGAGCAGAAGAAGAAGCAGGTTTATTTTTCAGCTCCACAGCAAAATAGAAACTGTTGGACCTTCATCCTGATTCTGAAGGTTAAAAGAGTCAAAACCACAGAAAAATTATTCTAATTAGAAAATTGAAATAAAAAAACAAAAGCTGCTTCGACACATTTAGCTTAATGCGGCTGAAAAACTCCTGCTGTTCTTCTCTAACATGTTTTTTTTTAATGTGTTCCTTTGGTTTCAGCGAGGAACTGAAGGAAGGACAGACCTCTGGTCTTTCTCTTCATCCTGCGCTCCTCTGCCCGGCAGCAAGGCACAAGGAAACAGAGGATTAAAGTCAGCAACCAGACAGGAAGAGCAGCTTCACAGCAGAACCTCTGCAGGGCCCTCCGTCCACACTCACCTGGTGGTGGGAGACCGCTTCGTCCTCTCACAGTGAACTGCATCGAAAAACGCTGCGTTCCAGAACCGTAAGGTGTGCCTGTCAACAGGAAACACCACATTATCCACTTCCTGTCTGATCGGATTACTAAGACCACATCAGACATGAAGGAACAATGGTACTGCTAACGCTAGTACTGCTAACGCTAGTACTGCTAACNGTACTGCTAACGCTAGTACTGCTAACGCTAGTACTGCTAACACTAGTACTGCTAACGCTAGTACTGCTAACGCTAGTACTGCTAATGCTAGTACTGCTACTGTTAATGCTGCTGCTAACGTCACAACTGCTGATATTAGTTTTAAACCTGACTTCTGAAACATTTTAACAGTAAAATCTTTTCTGTCTGATGAACACCATGATTATTATTTGAAAGAATCATTTTACCAGATGGGCTGCTGCTTCAGGTGAGTGTACAGGTACACCTTGTCTCCTTTCTTCTCCTGTGGAGCCTCTGACACTGTGCAGAGGAGGAAACATGATACATGAACTGAATCTAATAATAAAACCAGTAATCAATGATCAAACTGGAGGCCATGGAAGAGTGATGATCTGAACCTGGAGATCTGGGCCTGGTCTCAGCTGAGCCGTCTCTGTCGTGACAAAGCAGAGTGAGGACTGAAGCCTCAGCAGCAGATCTTCAAACAGACATGTAAAGAAGTCGTTCTCACTCAGACCTGGCAGACATGGAGCTCCTCAGCTTGCTCTCCAGGCCTCCAAAGAAGCCTTTCACGTCACTTTTTGAAGTGGTTTTAAGGAGACGCTCGGCGGCGTCTTTCTTCCCCGACAGCCATGAGTTGGCCTTGGTGAGGTACGAGTCCAGACCTGCTGGTGGACCGCCTTGGTCCAGTAACTCTGAGGGAGACGGCTGGGACCTCCCTGAAGAGGAAAGTCCAGGAGAACAGCCTGAGTCGTTACAGAAGCTTTGGTGAAAAAACCACAAAGGTTCTGAGAAGAGTCACACACACACACACACACACACACACACACACACACACACACACAC
>NW_013953541.1:66587-68249 GCF_001266775.1 Austrofundulus limnaeus
ACTACAAGACACTTGGTTTGATTTTTCAGTCAGATTCAAAGAAATCCCAAAGTGGACGTTGTTGTTGTTGTTTTCTCCCAACTGTTGTTGTCATTTAGCAGGTGATGCTGAGCAGCAGCAGACTGTAAACAAGTGTTGTTACAGACCACAGCTGATGGAAACTACTCCATTAAAATTAACTGAAACACTAAAACTAAGGATATTCTGCCTATAATTACAGTTAGTTTTAGGTAGTTTTGTAAAAAGATTATACAGTTTTAGTTATTGATTTTTTTTTTCATTTTATTACAGTTTTTATTTATTTTAGTTACAAAACTGTTTTTTAGTTTCAGTTTTCGTTATTTAGTTAGTTTTAGTGAACTATAATAACCCTGAGTCCACCTGAGTCCACCTACAGGAGGACTCAGGTGGACCCAGGTGGACTCAGGTGGACCCAAGTGGACTCAGGTGGACCCAGGTGGACTCAGGTGGACTCAGGTGGACTCAGGTGGACCCAGGTGGACTCAGGTGGACTCAGGTGGACTCAGGTGGACTCAGGTCTTACCGATGTAGAAGTAGGTGAAGCACATGGTCATGAGGTTCTTGGCGGGACTGTAGTCGTCCATCTGGTAACATCTGCAAACAGAAACCATCAACAGTCCTGCAGCAGCAGCAGCTGTTGGGTCAAACAGAACCGGTTCTACTCACTCAAACAGAACCACTGCAAAGGACTGGACCAGTCTGTAGAAGGTGGCTTCACTCACACGCTTGGAGTGGCAGCGCTGACAAGCACAGATAAAACACCTGAATTTACTGATCATTTATTAAAGACGAACTCAAGCTGAAGTTTTCTGAGTCACAGACTCTGAGCTGCACAAACTCACCACATTTAGCTGCTTTAAAACTAACAAAGATTATTTTTACTCCTTATTTTCCAGGTCTGGGACTCACCTGAGCGCTGACGTATTTGGCGAACCACTCCCTGCCTTTCCCGTTCTCTCCGCTGCACAGCTCACCAAACTTTGCCTTCTCCTCCTGGTCGAAGTCGTCCCTGAAAGAAAAACAGAAACACAACGTCTCAGAGGACAGATTCTGTCATTTTAGAGGTGATTTTATTTAAACTCATCTTAGATTTCAGACCTCACTCTGTAACCGTCTGAGTTTTGGGCCGTGTTTAAAAAAAAAATCAGTTTCAGAGAAAACATGATGGCAGGAATAATCCAAGAGAAACGAACAGAGAAATGTTACAAAAAGAAATGATGAGACAGAAATTATAAAGAGAAATGATCGAACAGAAAGGATCAATGAGAAATGATCAATAAAAATGATAAAAGGAAAGTGATCAAAGAGAAATGATGAGACAAATGATAAAATAGAAATTATAAAACAGGAATGATCAAAGAGAAATGATCAATAAGAAATGATAAGGATAAATGATCAAAGAGAAATGCTGAGTCAGAACTGACAGAAGACAGACAGGATCAAACAGATCGATGGTGAGACAGGTGAGTGACCAAACGTTAAATCAGCAGGTGAGTTCACATGAGCTGTTTGTGAAGTTACACAGTCAGAAATTACCTCCAATATTTATGTTTTATTTAACCTTTTATAAGAAAAAAAGAACAGATTTATTTTTAAAGTCAGTTTTTCACCATATGATTCATACATTTATAAATGTCATAG
>NW_013953541.1:75760-77223 GCF_001266775.1 Austrofundulus limnaeus
AGCGCCAGCCTCTGGAGGAGGAGGAGGAGGACTCACAGCCAGGGAGCGACTGAGTTCTGCAGAACTGTCAGCTGTAATAAACCCACAGATTTACTGAGGCTCGGTTCTGTGGGACAGAATAAACATCACTGTGCAGCTGCAGCGTCTGAGTCTACACCAGAACCAGCACCAGAACCAGAACCCACTGACTGTGGAACTGAATCTTTTACCTCATCTCCTCATTGTTTCCAACCTGACCAAATAAAAAAAGAAAAATGATGGGAGCACGAACACTGAAGCCATGAACCAAACACCACAGATAAACTAAAGCAGCAGTGCATGCTGGGAAATTCAGTGAGGAAGTCCTGCTCCTTGTGTGGGTCAGAGATAAGCAGCTCCACAAACATGTTGTGTTTCCAGCTGAATAACAACACCACACAGACTGCAACATTTTTAACTGTTTTATTTTCTACACACACTACTAGACATAAAAAAACATTTAAAATTACATGTTTATATTCCAACAAAAAAAGTATTTCTGATAAACACCCATTATTTAATTAAAGGACCATTAGCTGCTGTTTATGAGCTGCTGCCTCACAGAAAACAACTTTTTATAAAATCCTGCCTGTTTTTAAAGCATTTTAACCAAACCCAGATCAAAACAGCTCTTTTTTTTTACATTCAGAACATCTGACCCAACAGAACCCAGCACCTCTCATCAAAAACAAATTCTTACTTTATCAATTTATTAAAATTACATATTAATCCTAAATAACGCGCCTGGAAACTGAATTTTCAGCCGAAACCTGACTGGTACTGAAACAGTTCAGAAAAAGTCCTGGATCCGGTTTGACCCGGTGTTTATCGGAACCGGCGCATGAAATCACCTTAAATTCAGGATTCTTTTAACGAGGTTTGGTTCGGAGCGTCCCGCCCCCCGGAGGAAGCTCTGAACAAACAGACCGAGCTGACGTTTCCTGGAAGCTCTGCTCTGACCTCAGCCTGACCGTGGAGGCTTCCCACGGACACGGAGAAGCCCACGGAGGCTCGGAACCGAACCCACGTCGATACAAGGTGGGCTGAAAACAGCCCCGAAAGGAAAAAACACAGAACATCTTCAGGCTGCCCTCAGCTGTGACCCCTGGAGCCATTCAAACAAAACCGCGCGAAACCAGCTGTTTTCAGATCATTTAATAAAACTTAAAACACACATTTCATCAGAACACAACGTTACAAACAGCAGGACGTACCCGAACCGAGCCGCGGCGGCCCAACACGGCGGCAGAACCTCACCGTTTCTGCGCAGCAGCTGGAACTCCTCTCATCCGAGTCTGCTCTCAAGTGCGCATGCGCGAATCGAGGCCAGCGCTACGATAGGGGAACCCAGTGACGTCATGAAAGACAGCAGCCAATCAACGCTGAGGAACTTTCCTTCACAATAAAAGCCTCATTTTCACCGGAAAACAAATGAAAGGTAAAAC
>NW_013953541.1:77461-79855 GCF_001266775.1 Austrofundulus limnaeus
TTATTATTATGTGTGCAATGAGCTGAAAATAGGAAAGCTGAATTATTATTTATCATTTTGAACAGAAAGGTTTCCTTTATTTGCATCTATGTTACAAAAACCAAAGTTGAACATTCAGGCGGTGAGGTTAGATCCTACAAACTAAAGTCAAAGACATCAGTTTGTGTCTTTAGCTGCAGCTGCTGCCAGCTGTTCCAGCTTCTGAGGGAGGGTGACGGTTGAAAACTGGACCCGGTCCATCTTCAGTTTCTGCTTCACAACCGGAGTCAGACCCAGCTCCATGTAGTCCTGCTGATTCTGGTTGTACTGAGGCCAGCTGACCAGACCCGGTCCATTAGGAGACCTGCAGACAGGCAAGCAGTCATGGTTCTGTCTTCAGAGATCCTCAGAGTGAACTATAAACTCAAACATTAAACATTTATCCACACATGTCAGGGGTTTTACAGATATTTGTGTGTAAATCTGAAATGTGGGCCTGCACTCAATGTAAACAAAACACTTGTCTGAATGGACCCACAGTGAAACCTGAGTCACATGATTTAATCAGACTGGAGTCTGAAGGTAAACAAACATCAGCTGGTGGAGAAAAGAAGATGAAACAAGAAGTCAGGAGTAGAAATTCCATCAATCAGTTGAACTTCATGAAGACAGAGGTCAGAGGTCAAACACCAAACTGAACATCTGCAGCTTGAGTCAGGGAAACAAACACCTGGATCTGTTTGTTCTGTTTAAATATATTATTGACAGTTTGAACTCACCCGGTCCGGACAAAGCTGGCCCAGTAGGACATCATGGTCCGACAGAACTGTTCGTCCTGTTTGGAGATGTTACCTGACGACAGAACAGGAAGTAGACAGATGTTTGAATGGTGGTGGTGTACAAGAATCCTTATCTGGTAGTGTTTGTTTGCTGCTTGATGTCAGGCAGTTGGATCTTTATCTCCAGACACAAACCGATTAATTTAACATGTCCGTTGAAGAAACATCCACCGAACATGAAGACAACATCATCCCCGTGATCCGCCTTCACGAAGCTGGGCCTGTGGTTCTGGTACACGGCTGCTCTGTACACAAACTCGTACATGAAGACCGGAGCGCCAGCCTCTGGAGGAGGAGGAGGAGGAGGAGGAGGTGAGGGAGTCAGTTTGTCTTTGTCCCACAGGATGAACCCAGGAAACAGGAAACCAGTAGTGACCTGCGTGGTACTTGGCCACCTTCAGCACAGGCAGCGTCATCAGCAGGTCTCCCATGACCTCCAGGAAGCGGTCCCTGACCTCCTCTGGACTCTGAGCCTCCTTCAGGTACTCCTCTGTGATCAGACGGTTGGCTGAAGACACCTGGAGGACAAACAGTCTGTGTTTCTGCATCTGATCGTCCTATTCTATTCTATTCTATTCTATTCTATTCTATTCTATTCTATTCTATTCTATTCTATTCTATTCTATTTAGTTTATTCTATTTTTTCTATTCTATTCTACTATACTCTGTTTTGTTTTATTCTATTCTATTCTATTCTATTCTATCCGGAGTCATAAAAACATCTGAACTCCAACCATAGCTTTAATGAACCCTCTGTCAGTGACCTCACACTGAGGATCGGTCTGGTGGTTCTGACCCACCAGACCAATGCTGGACTCACCCCTGAGGGATTAAACATGTTCACCATGGTCAGAATCAGGTCCTGGTTCATCCCATTCTCCCAGCCGGGTGGCAGGAAGCTCTGAGAGCAGACAGGAAATAACCTTACTGACATGCACCTGTGGTTGATGAGCTGTGGACCCCTGGACAGGTCTGTCCCTGAGTCCTGAACCAACCTGTGGTAGGATCCAGCCAAACTCATGGTTGGTGATCCCCATCATCACAGGAACCTGCAGCACCTCCTTCTTGCTGAGGAGCTCCTCGGCTGTTCCATGGAGGAAGTCATTGTCCACGACACCTCCCAGGAAGATCTTCATCTGAGCACAGAGACAGAGGTTCCTCCTCATCATCATCACCATTATTATTTTTATCTTCTTCATCATCATCACCATTATTTTTATCTTCTTCATCATCATCATCATTATTATTTTTATCATCATCATCATCATCATCATCATCATCATCATCATCATCATCATCATCATCATTATTTTTATCTTCATCATCATCATCATCATCATCATCAACAGCATGTACAGTATCTCAGAGCACAAACAGGACGTCTGTTGATGGTGGGAACATTAATCACTTTCCTTAATTTAAGCAGAAACATCTAATTTCCATGGCTAGAATAGAAACGATTAGAATAGAAATGTATTGAATAGAATAGAGCAAAATAGAACAGAATAGAATAAAGCAGAAATGTATAGAATCGAATAGAACAGAATAGAACTAAACAGAATAGAACAGAATATAA
>NW_013953541.1:80795-82719 GCF_001266775.1 Austrofundulus limnaeus
GGTAAATGGAGCCTGACTTCCTTTCTCAGGATCCTGGCTTACTCAAATGGACGTATTAGTGGTTATCAGTCCCATACATTGTGTCCAGTCTGTCCCTCCTCCACCTAGTAGGATGGAAGGCACTTATCAATCATTTGTATGGCTGATAATATCCATTCAGGCAAAGTTGGCTTATCTCCTCCCCTGGGATGTGGGTCGGCTCGGCTCATGGGCATTACCTCTGGCCGTAACAGTTTTTAAAAGTTGGTAATATCAGTTGTCCTTTTGTAACAGATCTAGTTGAATGACCACTTCCAGAATTTGATTTGGGCAACAATGCACAGAGAGTTCCATAACTGGCACCTTGGAAGATCTGAAAATATAAATTAATACCACTATACAATAATAATATAATAATAAAAATGAATCCCTATTTAAACCCTTCCTGCAGCTTCAAACAGGAAGTGAGGTCATGAACATTAGAAGTGAAATGTTTCTGTATTTATAAAAGAATAAAAGATTTTGTTGGTTCTGTTCTGTCTCTGCTGACCTGTCTCTGTCTGTCTCCAGCAGGTTTCTTTACCTTCTTGGTTGCATCGATGAGCTGCTCTTTGCTTTTGGTCCTGATGCAGTGAACCATCTCCTCTGAGCTGGAGCTGCTGCATCCTGTGATGTTTGCAATGATCTGGGTGAAGACAACATGACCCACAAGCTGTTAGAGCACAGGCAGCAGGTTCTGGACCAACAGGTTCACAGAGAGGGGTCTGTACCTGGGTGTGGACCAGGGGTTGGTTTGAGGTGTAGGACCCAATTGTTGAGACTCCACTCTGGAAAATGGCACCATGGAAGAGTCCTTTGGCCTGTGGAGAAAGAGTCTGAGCAGAGACAAGCGTCCCGTCAGCAGGTGATCAGAGGACACATGGTGAAGACATGTCCTCCAGGAAAACGTCTTCATACCAGGATGGAGGCACTGATGGCTCCTGCAGACTCTCCTGCGATGGTGACTCTTTGTGGATCGCCACCAAAGGACTCGATGTTTTCCTGCACCCACCTCAGAGCGGCCAGCTGGTCCAACAAACCCCAGTTCCCCCTGGCATGCTGGTCTCCGGTGCTGAGGGACAGAACGGGTTCTGCACAATCATTCAGACCACGTTTTAAAAAGGGGCGGAGCTTTCTTACCTCAGGAATCCCAGAATGCCGAGGCGGTACTGGATGATGACCACCACGATGTTTTCATACGCAGCCAGAGCAGAGCCGTCAAACTGAGAGGCAGCCCCCATCATCAGACCCCCTCCATGGATCCAGAACATCACCTGGAACCAGACAAAAACACCTGCAGGGGTCAGGGTTCAGGTCAGGATCAGGGTTCAGGTCAGGGTTCAGGTCAGGGTCAGGGTTCTGGTCAGGTCAGGGTTCAGGTCAGGGTTCAGGTCAGGGTTCAGTTCAGGGGTCAGGTCAGGGGTCAGGTCAGGGTTCTGGTCAGGGTTCAGGTCCAGGGTTCTGGTCAGGGTTCAGGTCCAGGGTTCTGGTCAGGGTTCTGGTCAGGGTTCAGAGGAGGAAAGTGTTTATTTTGTCCCCTCCCGGGAACAGTAGTTGCACGGTCCTTCCACCTCCCAGTTTCCTCATTCCATCCTTGGTCATGGTTCTGTTCTCTACGTCGTCTTCCATATCGCACTTCCTTCCAAACTTGTTGTTGCCACATTTTATCTGTTTGATTCTGTTTTTTTATTTATGTAACCCAGTAGGCTTTATTACTTATTCAATATTTATTTTAATGAAATTGATTTATGTAAAATCTGTATATGTATTATTCCTATTTATTAAATGCTTATCCTTTTATTTTATTTATTTTATTTTTTTAATGGTTTTTAGATGTTATTATCAACCATTTTTCTTTCACCTCCAAGTCCCATTCTGTCATTTTCCGTTCAGTACGTTTGTGTTT
>NW_013953541.1:83098-85325 GCF_001266775.1 Austrofundulus limnaeus
GTCAGGGTTCAGGTCAGGGTTCAGGGTTCTGGTCAGGGTTCAGGTCCAGGGTTCTGGTCAGGGTTCAGAGTTCTGGTCAGGGTTCTGGTCAGGGTTCTGGTCAGGGTTCAGGTCCAGGGTTCTGGTCAGGGTTCAGAGTTCTGGTCAGGGTTCTGGTCTGGGTTCTGGTCAGGGTTCAGGTCCAGGGTTCTGGTCAGGGTTCAGAGTTCTGGTCAGGGTTCTGGTCTGGGTTCAGAGTCAGGGTTCAGGTCAGGGTTCAGGGTTCTGGTCAGGGTTCAGGTCCAGGGTTCTGGTCAGGGTTCAGGGTTCAGGTCAGGGTTCAGGGTTCAGGTCAGGGTTCTGGTCAGGGTTCAGAGTTCTGGTCAGGGTTCTGGTCTGGGTTCAGAGTCAGGGTTCAGATCAGGGTTCAGGGTTCTGGTCAGGGTTCAGGTCCAGGGTTCTGGTCAGGGTTCAGGGTTCAGGTCAGGGTTCAGGGTTCAGGTCAGGGTTCTGGTCAGGGTTCAGAGTTCTGGTCAGGGTTCTGGTCTGGGTTCAGAGTCAGGGTTCAGATCAGGGTTCAGGGTTCTGGTCAGGGTTCAGGTCCAGGGTTCTGGTCAGGGTTCAGGGTTCAGGTCAGGGTTCTGGTCAGGGTTCAGGTCAGGGTTCAGGTCCAGGGTTCTGGTCAGGGTTCAGAGTCAGGGTTCAGATCAGGGTTCAGGGTTCTGGTCAGGGTTCAGGTCCAGGGTTCTGGTCAGGGTTCAGAGTTCTGGTCAGGGTTCTGGTCTGGGTTCAGAGTCAGGGTTCAGATCAGGGTTCAGGGTTCTGGTCAGGGTTCAGGTCCAGGGTTCTGGTCAGGGTTCAGGGTTCAGGTCAGGGTTCTGGTCAGGGTTCTGGTCAGGGTTCAGGTCCAGGGTTCAGGTCAGGGTTGGACTCACAGGCAGTTTGTCTCCTGGTCTGGCCTCAGCGGGGGTGTACAGGTTCAGGTACAGACAGTCCTCTGAGACCTCTGGGGGGGTGTAGTGGAGGGACATGATGCGGGACACGTTCACCACCAGCTCTGGATCCTGGACACACCTGAGAGCAGAACCCAGCAGGTGAGGCTTCACGCAGACAGACAGGTGTTTCACTGAGTCGGGGGTCTTACATGGGGGGGTGCTGGGTGCAGTCTCTCTCCTCCTCCCAGGGCTCCACACTCTGAGGGGCCGTCAGGCGGAGGGGCCCTGTGGGGGGCCGGGCGAAGGGGACTCCCAGGTACTGCCTCACCCTCCTCTCTGTACCTTTCACACTCTGATACTGTCCTCTGATTGGTCCATTCCTCAGAGACACCACCAGGTCACCAGGCCCAGTGTTTAAGGCTCCTGTTTGTAAAGTTAAAAAGTAAAAATACAGCAGAGATCAGTTTGATTTCTCTCTTTTAAACCTGACTATTAGAATGGAGGATTTTATATTTTAAAACTCAAACTATTTTCTAAACTGGACTTGAAGCAGCAGGTAAATCAGAGCCACACCTCAGACAGTTGGACCCTGTGAGGACGTCCTGAGAGACACTGTCTCACCTGACGTGTTTCACCTGGTGACAGCTGTGGACTCTGATGATTTTTTCAGAGGTGCATGGATGAAGTTAGAAGTAAAGGCAGGACACATTAACTTTGTTTTAATGACATGTGCATCAAATGAGCTGCAGTTTGCAGTGATGGACACAGTTCCCTTAAAGCACTAAAGCACTAACAGGGAACTGATTCCCTGATTAGAGCTTTAGGGCTTTTGCTAATTTTAGAATTTATTAGTGGATTACTTGCTAAGTTTATAAGCACTAACTGAAGTCTTTAAATGTTATTGATCAACACTAATGTTAACAGCTGAGGGTGAAAGCTGTCAATCATTTTGTTCACATGTGTCACTGATCCACCAGGTGACAATAAATGAACTTAAATCCAGATGTGGAGTCAGTGACAAGTCTTTACAGAGCAACATGGTAACAACCCTAACTCCACCACAGATTAACCCTAACCTGAGTTTAATCCCAGATTAACTCCACCACAGATTAACCCTAACCTGAGTTTAATCCCAGATTAACTCCACCACAGATTAACCCTAACCTGAGTTTAATCCCAGATTAACTCCACCACAGACTGACCCTAACCTGAGTTTAATCCCAGATTAACTCCACCACAGACTGACCCTAACCTGAGTTTAATCCCAGATTAACTCCACCACAGACTGACCCTAACCTGAGTTTAATCCCAGA
>NW_013953541.1:86095-87234 GCF_001266775.1 Austrofundulus limnaeus
TTAATCCCAGATTAACTCCACCACAGACTGACCCTAACCTGAGTTTAATCCCAGATTAACTCCACCACAGACTGACCCTGACCACAGCTGAGACAGAATGTTCTGCAGATGGTTCAACCTCTCAGTTCAGTGAATTAAACTGTTATATTTGTTATTAATAAACAATAAATAAAATATAATCTGTATATTTAAGGGTCAGGGTTTAACTTTGTGTATAAACATAAAGTTTGATCTTTAAAGTGTTTAAAGCTTTTAAGAGTGTTTATATGAAATGAAGCAGAGCCTAATAAAAATAGAGACATGTTGTTTCCTGTTTGAACTCAGAGTGAAACACTAGAACTAAACTTTACAGAAGCTAAATGAGCAGAACAGTAGCTAAAAGCTAATAGTAGCAAAACATTAACCAGAACTAATGAAACACTTGCCAGTATCTAAAAGCCATTGGCATTAGCATTAGCATTAGCATTAGCATTAGCAGAATGAGGTTTACAACATTCAACAGTCTTTATGTGGTTTGGTTCTGGTTCTGGTTCAGATCAGATGAAATGTTCCTAATCTGAGCTGCAGACCAGTTAAACTCTGTCTCTGAACCGAAGCCCTGCAGAGAGCAGAAACCTTCTTATCCTGCTTCGTTTGATGAATCTGTCAGCTTTTAATCATTAATCATTTCTTCACTTCTGTGAGTGAAAGAGAAAATAATGTGAGAGCAGCTAAAGTTCTGCTTCAGCCTGAAGGATGAAGAGTCCAGGCTGTGTCCTCACCTGGTGTTGGATGTGTCCTCACCTGGTGTTAGATGTGTCCTCACCTGGTGTTAGATGTGTCCTCACCTGGTGTTAGATGTGTCCTCACCTGGTGTTAGATGTGTCCTCACCTGGTGTTAGATGTGTCCTCACCTGGTGTTGGATGTGTCCTCACCTGGTGTTGGATATGTCCTCACCTGGTGTTAGATGTGTCCTCACCTGGTGTTGGATGTGTCCTCACCTGGTGTTAGATGTGTCCTCACCTGGTGTTGGATGTGTCCTCACCTGGTGTTGGATATGTCCTCACCTGGTGTTAGATGTGTCCTCACCTGGTGTTGGATGTGTCCTCACCTGGTGTTAGATGTGTCCTCACCAGCAGCGCAGGCAGCAGGACAACAA
>NW_013953541.1:88234-90370 GCF_001266775.1 Austrofundulus limnaeus
ACACACACACACACACACACACACACACACACACACACACACACACACACTCAGGTCAATTAAAGGGCTGATGGGCGAATCAGCAGACAGTCCATTAAGCCGTCTGTGTTTGTGATTCGGAGGTCGGACCCCCGCACACACACACACACACACACACACACACACACACACACACACACACACACACACACACACACACACACTGTGGTGTCTCTGTTAGGAAAGGCAGCTGTGTGAAAGGTTCTGATCGGGCCCATCAGAGTAACCTGTCTGGGTTCACTGCCCCGTCTTTTTTTTAGTTTAGTTTTGCTGAGTCATGCTTTGGTCAGGGTTCAGAGTGTTTGGACAGCTGGAGGAATGTGTTTGAGCATCATTCAGAGGAGCAGAGTCTGTGTGACTCGGATATATGATTCAATCAAGCCGACATTCTTCTCAGAGTGGGAAGCTGTGTTGGTGGGATCACATAACGACCCTAAAATACTTTAAATTATATCATGTTTGTGTTAATAATCAATCTTCATGGAGTTCCTCAGGGTCGAGTTCTTGGACCAATCATCTTTATTTTATATGTGTTTCCATTAGATGAAGTTATAAATATTAATTGTTACGCTGATGATACTCAGTTATTTTTATCAGGTCATATTTCTCCAGGTTTACCTGGTAAATTCAGAATAAATCCAACGTGTTTACAGCAGTATTGTATAAAGTACCACAAAGTGATACTTGAGTACAAGCATCTTATCATAAAATTACTTTGGTAAAAGTTAAAGTCTCATCTAAGAATATTACTTGAGTAAAAGTCCTAAAGTATCAGATTTATTTTCTACTCAAGCGTCAAAAGTAAATTTCTGACATGAAATGTACTTAAGTATTAAAAGTAAAAGTATTGAGTAAAAATGACAGGTTAGATTTTCTAAATACATTTTTAAAGGAGTACAGCTGTCATGGATTGTGTACAATGTGTCAGAATGATATTTATACTTCTCATCTAACCACAACTAAATTCAAAGGCACAGTTTATCTGGAAAGATTAATTAATAAGGATCCAGAATAAAATAGGAGTAATGACTTTCTACTTCTTACCTTTTTAAAATATATATAGGGAGTAGAAAGTACAGATACTGTAATTGTGTAAAAATGTTAGGGGTAAAAGTAAAAAGTTGGCTGAAAAAAATTACTCAAGTAAAGTACAGATAACCAAAATTTCTACTTAACTACAGAAATAAAGTATTTTTACTTAGATACTTTACAGCTCTGGTTTACAGTATGTCTTAATGTTACAGATGTGCCTCCTGCTGCTGCTTCACTCTCTGCTCAGGTGTTTGTAGGTTTTCATGGTGTTAGTTTCAGGTGTTTCTCTTATTTTAAAGAGAAAAAGGTTAATAAACCCAAGAGCAGCTCATTGATTTGACCTGGAATAAGAAAGTGAGCATAAACAGCTGTTTCAACTCTGAGCCAAAGGTCAGGTCTGATATCAGCTGAAACACGTGGTCCACCCAGAAGAACAAGCAGAACCTGAGTTATTCAGCATCACTTTTCAACATCTGCTCCAACTGAGCCGGGCCAAACAGAACCAGGACATTTTAAAACTTTATTTTCTCTTTTTCCAATGTAAAGACTCTGTTGTTAGAAGAGTTTCCACCAGCAGAGAGCAGCAAACTAACTGAGATAAATCATTAAAACAGTAAACTGCTTGTTCCGTTTGTAAAACAATTAGTTTAAAAAAACTGTGATGTTTGATTAAATTTTAAAATACTTATTTTTCACTGCAGTGACACTGTTGTATATATTATATATTTACATTTTTTATATTTGTAGTTTTCTCAAATGTGCTTTTGGTTTTAATGAAAAGAAATAATTTGGAATCTGAATGAGAACCTCAGCCCACCATCTATGGTCCATAAATCCAGTTTGATTGACAGGTGGCGTTCAGTAACACGTGACCTGAGTCTCGTGCTGTTTTTAAAATCCAGCAGATGGTAGCAGAGAGCTGCTCTTCATGCTGAGGATTTCAGTTTAACAATAAACATGTTTCACAACAACAAATATCTATCTATCTATCTATCTATCTATCTATCTATCTATCTATCTATCTATCTATCTATCTATCTATCTATCTATCTATCTATCTATCTA
>NW_013953541.1:90878-92643 GCF_001266775.1 Austrofundulus limnaeus
CTATCTATCTATCTATCTATCTATCTATTCAAAGAATCTTCCCCCATCTTTAGTTTTTGTTTGGAAAACATTATATAATTGTAAGAAAAACAGTTAATATCTAATATTTTAGTTTTATTATTATTATTAAGTTAGATTATAGTAGACCTTTGTTGTCTTTGTACAGAGCACAATGAAGTTACAGTTCAGAGCAGTCATTCAGAAGAAGACAGAACATGACAAACATGGGAGAACAGCTCTGGGTCAGACGCTGCATCGAAGACATCATGAGGAGGTGCAACCCTCAAAAGAAAAAAGCTAAAAACCACACAAGATGATTATTGTCATATATTTCACAATCTTATTGCAAATATGTGTTTCATTCTTTTTTTTTTACCGCTGTGATTCTTTATTATGTAGCATAAAACTACAAAAAATACAAACTTGGGCAGGTCAGCAATGTTATTTACTCTCAGTAAGAACAAAGTCAATAACAGAACATTTCATTTTGTAAGTCAATAATTGTTTTTATAAAAGTAAACATTCTGTTTTTAATAAACTTGGTTATTTTTGTATTTGTTTTTGCTATGTTTCATTTTATTTTGAAAAGGTCACAAACTGTTGTACGCTGGGTGGGTTTGGACCAATAGGAGGTCAGTGCGGCCAACTACGTCAGACGCAAGGCAGCACGCCGCGCGTGGCCACGCCCCCTCCGCCTGTAGTAGCCAGTTGACTGTGGCGCCGGAGCTCCACTGGAAGTTCCTCCCAGCTCAGAGAAAGCGAGCAGGCGGATCCAACAGCAGGTTGGACCGGACCGAACGGAACCGAACCGGGCCGGCGGGGGGAAAGTTGACAGAAAGCAGTCGCAGTCAGTCCGCGGAGCTCCTCAGAACCCAGAGACCCAAAGAAGAGAAGCAGGCAGGAGCTAGCCGAGCTCGTGCGGAAGATTAGCAGGAAAACGGAGGGAAAAGGTGGGACAGGTGAGGCTGGAAGCGGCGACAGGTGAACGGACTCGGCTCAGCGCTTCGTCCCGGGCAGCCCCGCCGAACACGGCCGTCAGAACCCGCGGGTCATGCGGACTCCTCGCGGCGCCGCGTCGCAGAGGTAAACCGGCAGCAGGAGGCGAAGCAGCGGCGGACAGACGAGGGACAACCAGGCGGCTTCTCCGCCGCTCCGCGAGCCCGTCCGAACCGGAGCCGGCCAGGCAGCATGTCCCGGAGGAAGCAGAGCAAACCCCGGCAGATCAAACGTAAGAATGACCCAAGTTCTTCACTTTGTGCTGGTTTCTGTCCGCGAGCTGCAAAACTGAGGTGACGCAGGTAGTGAGTCCAGGACCAGGTCCAGGACCAGGACCAGGACCAGGACCAGGTCCAGGATCTTAGTCCTGCTAAAAAACAGACTTTCTCCTGTAGCCGGAGCGGTTCTGAGCCTGAGGGGCAGAAAGTTGACTGGGTTCGGGTTGTTGTGGTTCGGAGCAGACGTGTCGCCGACGTGTCGCCCGGGCTTCCGGTTTAATTCCGGGTCGGTTCTGTGAAACATGATGTGAGCGCAGATTAGGATTAAAATAGGATCTTTGTTTGGATGTGTTTTAGTCTGAGCCCCTCAGACAGGAGGGGGTCTGATCTCTGCGGCTGGTGCTTCGGGAGCCGAGCTCGGTTCTGATGAGCGGGTCCCGGTTCGAGTTTTTATCAGGTGTTAAAGTGATGCTGAGAGCTGATAGAGGAGCAGATTAATAATGTTCTGTTCAAGTCAGGAGGAGGAGGAGGAGGAGGAGGAGGAGGGGCGG
>NW_013953541.1:93643-97194 GCF_001266775.1 Austrofundulus limnaeus
GTGTTGATAGATAAATAAATTACAGAACTTTTTTTTTTAATGTTCGTCATATTTGAAGCGGAGAGGAGCATCGAGCAGACCAACCAGGGAAAAATCTAGTCAATCTGCCTGGTGGCATTAATCGTATTAATTGTCAAGTGCCAAAAAATAATCGATTAATGTTTTTCTGACGATTAATTGCACACGATACGATTATGCCCAACCCTACTACATATTTAATGAATGAAATTGATTAAAACTTTGAAGAAATCAGTTTTCTGCTAGCTCAGCTGTTTTTAATCCCACAAAGTGACTGAAACCAGATGTTTTTCTCAGAGTCCAGCTGCCTGTGGTTGAGCTTGATGTTCAGGATGGAGAATCTCCTCCTGCAGCTCCACATCTTCACATGCTCAACCATCTTCAGCACATGAAGGAGTTCAGTTCTGACTCCAGCAGAAGAATTCAGGAAGTAAAAGTGAAAGTTTTCTCATCTGCAGCTTCAGGCTCTTTAAGTTTCTTCAGCTCAGAACCTTGAGAGCGTCGCTGCTGGATGAGCTCCTCCTGCAGAGATACTCGTTTGTCTGCATCTCTGGAAGGAGAAATAAGAAAGTCCAATTTTCCTGGATATCATGCCGGAACAATTAAAGGCTGGAAGAGTAACGCGGGCAAACGGAGTGCGATGTGGCGCACTTATCGCTCAGCCGGCCTTTCTGCCAAGCCTCCGACAGGAGGAGGAGACGAGAAGAATATTTCTGCTGGGATTAAAGAAGCTGAAACTTTTCTGCACCATTTGATGTCTGAAAGCAGCGATGCAGCGATTGATTCATTAAAGCAGAGCTGTAATGAGGGGGGAAATCAGAAGTCAAAGTTACATTTAAACAGGAAATATAATTGGAATTTCACACAGAGAAGTCCCTTTGTACAATTCTGATTAAAGGAAAATTAATTGTATGAAAATGTCCGTATAGATACAGAAAATTAGATCTAGCAAAGCTTGGACGGCTCATTCTAAAAATATTGTGTACAGGATCAAGTTTTTCCTGCTCTTGTCTTTTTTTTAAACGAAGGTCCAAATCTAGCTGTTAATTTTATCTGAAATTAGAGTGAAGCATGCAGGCGTGGAAGTTGAAATTAGCCTAAAGATGTTTCATTTACAAAGACAGAGAGACTTTGTCAGCCGGCGATTGTTTCTCAGCATTATCTCCGCCTGCTTTTAATTGCTTTGGAAGTGAAATTAACAGAATTAGAAAAATTGCCTCTCCCTTTTTCTACAAGCGTCTTTATTCACGGTATTGTTGTGTGCTTTGTATAGATTATAGACTCCTTTTGTTCCAGTATTGTAAATATATTCGCCCCCCAGTCACGGCTTTAGAGCCGAAACAATCCCCCCGTTCGTTCGACACAAATTAATTTACAACCTGTTCTGGATCCAGAGGAAACAAAATCCTGGATCTGTGTCGGTGTTTGTTTCTGTCTTCCTCATCCTCATCATCGTCTCTTCCCTCAGCGGTCTGCAGCGAGTTCTCAACCCGCCCTAATCTGCTTAAAGAAACGCCAACCATGAACGAAGAACCAGATCCTGGTGAACTCTGGGGAGCTGAAGCTCATTACGGTCTGAAGAGCGTCACGAGAGAGAGGCAGAGATATTCAAGTTTGTTATAAAACATCAATAAAGCATTAAAAATTAAAGCCTCAAAAACATCAATACAGCATCAATAAAATGTCAATAAACATCAATAAAATGTCAATAAACATCAGAAACACATTAAAGCATAGATAAAACATCAATAAAGCATCAATAAAATGTCAATAAACAGCAATAAAATGTCAATAAACATCAGAAACACATTAAAGCATAGATAAAACATCAATAAAGCATCAATAAAATGTCAATAAACAGCAATAAGACATCAATGAAATGTCAAAGCATCAAAAAACATCAAAGCATCAATAAAATGTCAATAAACATCAAAAGCCACGTTAAAGCATCAATAAAACATCAATAAAGCATCAATAAAACTTCAAAGCATCAAAAAACATCAAAGCATCAAAAAACATCAATAAAACATCAATAAAGCCTCAGTAAAATGTCAATAAAACATCAACAAAGCATCAATAAAACGTATACATATGTGTAATATACAGGGGTTAGACAATGAAAGTGAAACAGCTGTCATGTCAGTGTGGGAGGGTTCATGGTTAAACTGGACCAGTCTGGTGGTCAGTCTTCATTAATCACACATTGCACCAGTAAGAGCAGAATGTGAGGGTTCAGTTAGCAGGGTCAGAGCACAGTTTGGATCTAAATATTACAAAGTACACAACATTATGGTGACATACCAGAGTTCAAACCATAACATCCCTTATGTTATGGTCTAAAACCAGCTGTTTCATTGTCTAACCCCTGTATATAAATATACTTTCACACCACGTGTTAAACATGAATTAATGGTTTATGGTAAAGCATTAATAAATGTGTTAATCTGTAGCTTGTTAACTATGACTCATCCTTAATTAATGATGTTTTCAAGGTTAACTAACCTTTTATTAATGATTAAGTAAGGCTAAACAAGGTGTAGTTATTATAAAGTTCTGCAGATATCTTAAAATATTATTCTACATTTATTTTTTTAAATACTTTTTAATTTCCAGCCCTTTTCAGGCCACAGACGGCCCGAGCGTGGCCTGCGGGCCGCTGGTTGATGATGTCTTTCTCACAATTAGAATCATTAAGGAATGAGTGCCATTAAACGGACATGAAGCAGATTTTTGTGGCTGTAATCTCGGGGCAGAAGCAGAGGAAGTGTTGGGTATAATTACGGCGGTCAGCAGGGATTACCACAGAGAATGGATAACGATCAGCCGGCTCTAATCACTCTTTTAGCTGCACTTTTAGGTATACTGTAATTTGGCTTTAAGGTCCCTCTTGGCTTCGTGTTATTAATCTCTTGGATTAGAGCATTCAGCGTGTCCAATTCTTCAAACTCCGTTTTAAATTAAACCATTTAAAATAAATTTTATCACTCTATTTAGGCTCGTTTTATTTCCTGTCTGCAGATCAGAACCAAAGTGGGTTTTCATGTCTCCAGTTAAAGACTTCACGTTTTTCAGGATTATTTTCTGGTTTTAAACTGCACTGGTTGTAGTTTTTGTATGAAATAGTTTCCTTTTTGTTGCCTCGGATTATTTTAAAACAGCTAAAATGAGCTTTTAGCTGAAGCGAGCAGCTGAGTTGTGATGTGTTCACTGACTGGAAAAAAAACAGGACATCAGAGGTTCAGTGGTTGAAATGCACACAAAGCTAAAACCTTTTACTTTTGTTCGACTGCAGGTTCCGTCGGGGATCTGGACGGCGGTGAGGAGAACACGGCCGACACGCTGAGCCTATCAGGAGAGGAGGGCGGAGCCTCTGACCCGGAGGATTCTGCAGAGGGCGACAGCTCCAGCCCGCGGGCGTACACACCGGTGCACAACGAAGGTAAGACCAAGGATTTTATAAATCAGCTCAAATCTTCCTTTAAACACTACGACTCTGTCCTCATCTAAAGACGCAGAGAGGTTTTAATCTCATC
>NW_013953541.1:98194-98870 GCF_001266775.1 Austrofundulus limnaeus
ACCTGGACAGGTCTGAGTCTAACAGAGAGACACCTGGACAGGTCTGAGTCCAACACAGGGACACCTGGACAGGTCTCAGTCCAACACAGAGACACCTGGACAGGTCTGAGTCCAACACAGAGACACCTGGACAGGTCTGTGTCCAACACAGAGACACCTTGACAGGTCTGTGTCCGACACAGAAACACCTGGACAGGTCTGAGTCTAACAGAGAGACACCTGGACAGGTCTGAGTCCAACACAGGGACACCTGGACAGGTCTCAGTCCAACACAGAGACACCTGGACAGGTCTGAGTCCAACACAGAGACACCTGGACATGTCTCAGTCCAACACCGGGACACCTGGACGTGTCTCAGTCCAACACAGAGACACCTGGACATGTCTCAGTCCAACACAGAGACACCTGGACAGGTCTGTGTCCAACAAAGAGACACCTGGACAGGTCTGAGTCCAACACAGAGACACCTGGACAAGTCTCAGTCCAACACCGGGACACCTGGACGTGTCTCAGTCCAACACAGAGACACCTGGACATGTCTCAGTCCAACACAGAGACACCTGGACAGGTCTGTGTCCAACAAAGAGACACCTGGACGTGTCTCAGTCCAACACAGAGACACCTGGACAGGTCTCAGTCCAACACCGGGACACCTGGACGTGTCTCAGTCCAACAC
>NW_013953542.1:0-1405 GCF_001266775.1 Austrofundulus limnaeus
GTGTGTGTGTGTGTGTGTGTGTGTGTGTGTGTGTGTGTGTGTGTGTGTGTGTGTGTGTGTGCATTTTCTTTATGGTTGCAAAAACAATCTCCTTTTTAAGTGGCCTTTGGTCATTCACTCGTAGACAAATCAAGTCAACCAAGTTCCATAGCAGTGTGTGCATACACTCAAGAAACTGACGTTGCTGAATCAGCAAAGTGAAAACAGTTTGGTTGGTCAGAATGTAGTTCTGCACACATCATCCCCACTTCACATACAAACAAACTAGAAACTGTTCAACACAGGAGCTTCAGATTTCTTTGGTTGTTTAGCTCTGATGAAGCTCTATCAGGCCCACCAATCAGTGCCCACCCGACCCCCAATTTATCTGAAAAAGTGGTGTCTGAACATACAAAAATGGTTATTGCTCAAAAACCATTAAACATAGAAGCTTCAGATTTCTTTTGTTGTTTAGCTCTGATGAGGGGCTATCCTTCAGGTCCAACCCCCCACCCCCTAAAAAAAGACCCCCACCCAAACCACTACAATTTTGGGATGCACCTCGTAGCATCACCGCTATGTGTCTAGTTTCCAATGCAGACATGACCTTGTCAAATGTTGCACCTTGTTYCAGAAATGTGTATAATGGCCACTTACATTCACCTATGGTGGATTTAAAAAGTTTACATACCCCTGTTAAATTCCACATTTTTATTATGTAGAAAGAATGAGACCAAGATGAATAACTTCATAAATTTTTCTACCTTTAATGTGACACAATCTGTACAACTAAAATGAAAATAAACAAATAAATWAAAATAAATAAATAGAAGAAATCTTTTACAGGAGAGAAATTAAACATTAAAATCTTAAATAACGGGTTGTATAAATGTGCACATGTTACCAGGATCAGATCTGGGGGAATCTGGGCCAGCAGCAAGCAGCACACAGGCTGAAGAGCACTATACAGCTAGAACACTGTGAATCAAAGACAGGAGACAGTAATTACCTCATATATTCTGAGCTGCATTTTACCGTCGACAATGGAATTACTAAGTAAGAAAAATTAAATTGGCACAAATAAAATATGGAAACAAATCACCTTTCTTTCTTAAACAGAAAATATTTTTGGTTTGTTGTATGTTGAATATATGTTGTTTTCTTTTAAATGAATAAACTTTATAAATTAAAAAGCTAAAATAAAAGCTAAACAGAAAATGTATAAAATAACAAAAAACAGAAAATTGTTTACAAACAAATCTGATCTTGAATTAAAGTTAAACAAACAAAAGCAATACATCTAATCGCAAAAAGCAATTATAAATGTTATGGTAGTTATGACCATTATGGAGCTTGACAAGAAACACAAAAAAATACACGTATGATAAATCCTAAAGCTAGGTTCATAGTTGACGCATCACCAGGG
>NW_013953542.1:4287-5349 GCF_001266775.1 Austrofundulus limnaeus
ACTGGGACATCATGTTTAGAAAATAAACGTCTCAGTTTCTCCGAAACACCCGCAACATACGGAATTATTCTGTATGTTGTATCACTGCTGCTCTCATATAGTATTTATCTTACAGTCCTTTCTACATCTGTTTTTCTTGGTTATCATGTTTTGTGACAGTCATTAGGAACTACTAAGTAACTTTACTTCCTGTAATCACCTTCTATCCTTAACCACCTTTTCTATTATAAAAACAATGTAACTATGAATGTGTAAATGTTTAACTCCTTGAGATTGTTTGTTTGTGAGAGAAGGAAGCGGGATATGAACTCTGGTCTTGCACAGTTACCTTGTATCAATTACATAGACACATCCAGTGGCACAACCCACAACCAGTGACAATGTGGAACAAAGTTGTTCAGGGATAAGAGGATTAGAAATACCTTGAGTGTGCAATGTGAGGAAAATAAGATTTAACACAGGAGGTGGTATTATTTATGAGGGCTGAGGGTGATAGACAAAACAAGTTTCTGAAAGAAAACAACTCGTTCATTTTGCACATGATTCTGATTTTGTGCAAAAAACACATTACATAAAAATATATTAGTTGGCATCATGCCTCTATTCAAATCTGGCGATAAGCAAAATTTTGGAAATTATAGACTGGTGTCCCTACTTTGTCAGTTTTCAAACATATTAGAACAAGTGTTTAGTAAAAGGTTAGATAACTTTATTGAAAAGCATAACATTCTGACAGACTGTCGTGGTTTCTGAGAAAACAGATCATTTTCAGTGGCATTGATGGAGTTAACAGAAGAAATCATAGACAGTATAGATAAAAGGAAATTCCAATAGGTGTATTTTTAGATCATAAGAAAGCCTTTGATATTATTAATCATGACATCTTACCAAAAAAAATGGAAAGGTATGGAATAACGGGTAGTTTTAAACTGGCTTAGAAGCTACACTGGACAAAGGAAACAATTTGTAGAAATAAATAATGAGAAATCAGATCTCCTAAACATAACTTGTGGAGTACCACAGGGGTCAGTGTTGGGGCCCGAAATTAATTTATATATAAAT
>NW_013953542.1:6426-8801 GCF_001266775.1 Austrofundulus limnaeus
GTGTAGCATATGCTTCTCTCATTGGTCAGTCAATGAAACCCTCACTGATTGGTTGTACGCTGACAGCGACAAAAGTTGAACATGTTTCAACTTTCATATGTCGCGTCGCAAGCTCGCGTGTGCACGTCTACGTGTACGAGCGTGAAATTTCACATGCACTATTTTCGCCGGTCGCTTAGCTGGAGGAGGGCAAGCGATTGTCGCTTCACCGCACAGGCTCCATAGGAAATGAATGGAGAGTGAGCAACGTCGCCTCCCGATCCATTGCTCTGTGAACTACTGCTAACAGGCTAAAGATCTACTGGTAGATCCCGATCTATTGGTTGGCCTGGCCTGCTGTATTTTGTCACCAGGTTTGCACAAACTGCAGCAGGGAGTTTGGTCCATTCCTCCACAGATCTATAGATCAGCAAGGTTTCTGGGCTGTTGCTGAGAAACACAGAGAGTTTAAGGTCCATCCAAAGATTTTCTGTTGGGATTAGGTCTGGAGACTGGCTAGGCCACTCCAGATCCTTGATATGTTTCTTACAGAGCCACTCCTTGGTTCTCCTGGCTGTGTGCTTCTGTTCAGGTTGGAAGACCAGCCATGACCCATCTTCAGTGCTCTGACTGAGGTGAGGAATCAGCCCAGAACTACACAGGAGGAGCTGGTCAATGACCTGAAGAGAGCTGGCATTATTATTTGCAAGGTTCCTGTGGGTCATACACTTAGACGACATGATTTAAAATCATGCATGGCACAGAAAGGTCACCTGCTTAAATCAGCACAGGTCCAGGCCCGTCTTCAGTTTGCCCATGTCCATTTGGATGATCCAGAGGTTTCATGGGAGAAAGTTATGCTTCAGATGAGACCAAAATAGAACTTTTTGGTCTTAATTCCACTCATTGTGTTTGGAGGATGAAGAATGATGAGTACCCTCCCAAAAACACCATCCCTACTGTGAAGCATGGGGGTGGAAGCATCATGGTTTGGGGGTGTTTTTCTGCACATTGGACAGGACTGCACTGTGTTAAGGAGAGGATGACCAGGGCCATGTAAGATTTTGGAAACAACCTCCTTCCCTTTTTTAGGATCATTGATATGTCACTGAATACACGTTAAAGAAGAGTATTCTCTGGCTGCTTATTTTAAATATACATTATTATTTTTATTTTATTTATTTTAGAAANGTCTTGAGGGGAATAAGATCTGTTCTGGATCATACATATTTGTTTATTTTGTATAAAACACCCAGTGTACTACATTTGACATATTGTGTGGAAGTTTGGGGTAAAACATACAAAACAAATTTTACAGCTGTTGTACTGTATGTAATACAAAAAAAAAATCTATTTAAATACTGCCTRAAGTGGGATATTGGGAACATACAAACCCATTATCTTTTAAATCAAATGTATTGAAATTCTGGGACCTTGTAAAATTTAAAACTGTACAACTCGTGTTTAATGAAAGAAATCATCAACTTCCACACAATATACAAACAATGCTTTGTGACGGAGAGGGGGATTATAATTTAAGAGTAAAAGGAAATAAAAAACAATGTACAGTATTAGAACAATCAAAAGAAGTTTTTGTTCATGGGTGTGTGGGGTAGATTTATGGAATGGATTAAATGAAAAGCTCAAAAAAATTACAAACTTAAACCAGCTTTAAAAATGTTTAAAAGGGAGTTTATTGGGCAATATGTTGTATAGGATGGGTGTCTCAAAGACCAAAAATATTACTGATATTAGAAATGTATAAATAATTGTACATCATGACAGACCCATCCATGGCCCATCTGTGTTCTGGTCTGGTTTCTCATCAAAGATCTTACAGGACATGACCCTGTCAACTGGATTCTTAGGGTGTATTCACACCAGGAAAGTCCTTTGTTCCACTTGTTAGGTCCGGACCAAATGTGGACTTTATTTTTTCCTTTGCTGTGATTTGCCTTCACATTGTGCCTTTTTTACAAACAAACTATAACTTATAAACAAAGCCATGAGGCTGACGATCATTGCTTCCATTGGACAGAAACTCATTCATGCATGTTTGAGAAATCCTGCAGCGTTTTTATGAAGCTATGCTGAGGAGCAAAACGACAGGTGCGGACCAGAAACAACTTTTGGTACCAGAAACACCCCTGGGACGTGTCTTTAAGCCAAACTTCCTCATGGTAGAGTCCCCCCCTCTCCACACACCCCGCCCATGACTCCTGCAGGCTCTCGGTGAAAATGAAAGTGAAACTTAACTGTCTGCTGAGCTCTCAACATTAGTTCTCACTCAGTGAAGCTCTTTTCAGATTAAAAATATCTTTGAGGAAATGTATTTTCAGATGCCAAGTAAACTGCATCATAGCAGCACCCCCCGCCCCCCCCACGCTGAAATGGAC
>NW_013953542.1:9418-10389 GCF_001266775.1 Austrofundulus limnaeus
CCCACCATGAGGGTGACCCCCCTCCCCCGCACCGAAATTGGTGGGACAAAAGCGGAAGGTGGTTCTTAAAGAGACAGGCCAATTTCAAGGCGTTTAGAAGAGGAAGTAATGAGAAGATAAGTTTATTTTCTATTTACAGTAAGCATGAAAACAGCATTTTAATAACAGCTAAAGGGGACATAGATACTTTATTAGGGTATAATATTTAAATATATGCCTGAGAAACACATAATATTGGCCATTTAACTCTGCAACTTTTCTATTTTCTCTTTCAGCCATTGGTCTGTTTCAAACTTCTCATGATACTACTTCCTGATGTTACAGTCTCTTGGGATTGCCACGTGTATYAATCACCATTGTCTTTTTGTCTTGTTGTTTAGCCATTACCTGTTTGTCAGTCTGGATCTGGAAGTCCCACAGTATCTTAGCCTYGCTATTCTCCACCACCCTTGGTGGAGTCTCCCACTTTGACTCTGGGATCTCCAGTCTATACTMGGCACATATGTTCCTGTATATTCCAGCCACTTGGTTATGGCCCTCCATAAAAGCTTAGCCTGCCTGCATCTTAGGTCTTGTCCATTATGTTAGACCCTGTCATCTATTGTTCTTGTGTTGCCATGGTTAGTGCCTCTGTGCTGTCTATCAGTCTAACTCTCACTACTCGGATTTGTTTAGATCAGACACTCTCTCCATCTGCCATTAATCGTGTTTCCATCCAGTTGTAGAGTGAATTTTTTTCGATCTTTTCAAAATTCGCAAAAAAATTAAATAGATAAAAATTAGAATCCAGACTGTTTCCATCTAGTTTCCCTCTCGACTGTTTGATGTGAATAAACGAGGCTACGCAACGCGTGATTACATCAGACGAGGCTACGCAACGCGTGATTAYRTSAGACGAGGCTACGCAACGCGTGATTACATCAGACGAGGCTACGCAACGCGTGATCATGTCAGACGAGGCTACGCAACGC
>NW_013953542.1:10636-12537 GCF_001266775.1 Austrofundulus limnaeus
TATCAGAAGAAAGCTGAAAAAAGGTTATCATCCTGTTGTGAACAGCCACAGAATTTTTAACCTTGAGCTGGCGCCGCTGGCAAATCTTTTATCTTTCTTTCTCTGACTCATCTCTACGCCTGAGGGTGGAACCAAAGTTCGTCCGTTTCTTTTACTAACCCGGACCCCTTTGACGCACACTCTTCTTCCTGACTCCAACTAGGAAGAAAGCTGAGTTCTCTCTCCGGGGAGAATCAGTTTGGCCTGTTAAGTCTAGCCCATGAGCTAACTAGGGGAGACCTAATGGCCGGGACCCGGCACGCCAGCTGGCTGTCCCCCTGCCCCGAGGCTTCAAGCCTCCAAGTGTGTTTTTACCTCCCGAGGGGAGATTTTATTTTGAAAGAAGGAACCGGATGTCAGCTAGAATCTTTCTGGTTTGGACTGAAACAGACGAAAAGTCACCTGGAAAACACCTTCTCGCCAAGGAACAGTAGGCGAGCCGATAAAAAGTTCCCTGACTGATCGGAGGTGAGACAGTTCCTACCAAGGGGTGACTCACGAAGCCACCACCAGGTAAAGCTGACGTGTTCCGGGTGACGTGTCATGTGGAAATCTGAGCGCAGAAGGGATGTGCTGATCCGGTTGAACCACACTTTGTTAAAGTAAAATTAGTAGAAATACTAACCTTACTTTCCTCCTTTTCTTGTCTTTATTTGCCAAAACTTAAGCTGAAAGTGCCAGTAAAATTGTTTGGTTGTTAACATCAGAACTGACGTTTTACTGTTCAATATAAGTAATCTGAGTTGATGTGATTTGAAATTCGGACGCGGATTTTCATCTCATTAAACTTTGACACTTTTTATAGGAATAACCACAATCAAGTGTACTTATGATCTGTTCAATTTGTGTAAATAAATGATTGCATAGTCTTTTATGAATCAACTTGAACTCGTCTGAACGTTCACTTATTGTGTCACTTTTCACTTCGCACAGTCAAGATATTAAAAGTAATGAGAAATACTTTGGTAAAACTTTCCTCATAACCTTGTGTGTGAGAGATGTAGGAGCAGCTCAATGCCACCTTAAGCTCCCCTCCTACAAGAAGAAGAACCTTTTTGTGACTGCGACACTCCGTTTAATGCTACGTTTACACCAAACACGTTGCACGCCTCCAAAAATATCAAAATGCACGCATCTTGATGCTGGACAGACCAGAACGAGAAGCAGCAGCAGCAGGATGTGGGAGGAGGAGCGTCTGCCCTCCGTGGGTGAAATAACGATAAAATAAAGAAAATGGCTTTGATTTATTTACTAAAGAGCAAGCGAACTTTGCGCWCAGCAGATAATTATGTCACCAGATGATTTAGAGGCGATTTGTTCGATTAGTTTCGTCGCTCCATAAACTGCCAGCTGACAGACTTTTTTAAAAAATGTTTTTGTCCTGACCAGCTGACCCACATCAGCACTTATATATCCAGCCACAAAATCCACTTGCAGATGGTTGATTTCAGGTAAAAGTCTCCTGTTCGTCTGTTTCGGTTTAGTGGGCAACATTCAGGAAACTGTCACGTGGAAAAATGGGTCTCTGATTGGTTGGTGCGATGCGTCGAGCAGCAAAAGTTCAGATTTTCCAACTCAGACGCCACACAAAAAGAATGATGAGCCAGTTTGGCTCAACATACATATGTGAACAAACATTTTCTCTGTTAAATCAGAACAAAAGCAGACTGAGAACCAGAATGACCGATAGCCATCTCTGACATGTCAGCCATCCTTCAATCCAAAGGACAGCATCACTGCTCCCACTGAGTGCAATGCTCTCCGTTTCTTATACAGGAACATATGAAATTATATAATGTATATTTAACCAAATTGTTGCCCAAGAAGGAGTTAAACCTTTATTGTTTTTCTTATTTTTGTTT
>NW_013953542.1:13273-14385 GCF_001266775.1 Austrofundulus limnaeus
GTGTGTGTGTGTGTGTGTGTGTGTGTGTGTGTGTGTGTGTGTGTGTGCGTGATTGTTCAGGTTATAGTGTTAAGCAGCTTAGAGATGCCAAATGGATTAAGTGTGTTGTTGACACGTAGTAAAGTAATCTGGTTAGCTCAGACCAGAGACAGTCCTGTGCCTTTATCAGCCTGTCTCCTCCAATTCTTCTGGTCGGTTTTTTTTTTCTTTTTTCCTCCAGTGGTTAAAATCCTCTTCTCATCTTTTCACTTCCCCTTCCACTTTTTGTGTCACCGTGTGTTCCCACAGTTTAAAATCACGTACTTATTTACAAAGAACACATCTAGTATCTAGAAGAAAATGTAAAAGTGAATTCAGCGAACATGTTTAAAAAAGACAATACAAATACAAGCAGCTCTGCAAATGTTGGTTTTTGCTTCCAAACTMAAAAACATGACAATAGGACTGTTCACTGATCCTAAATTTACTTTCATAATATCAGAAAAAGGACATTAAAAACAACTTCTGCTTGTAAAAAAAATAGGCAAAGCATTCTTTTTAGGCTTTCAAACKGTGCTGCATCATATTCTGTCTGAAAAGCCACAAGTTTTAAAATGGACTAAAATCTTWGTGAGACTGAATCTGGTCTCATATTTCAATAAATGATTACTTTTTTACCACAATTTGTTAAAAAAACAAAACAAATGATTTTGATGGAATTTRAACAAAAGCTTTCACATGAAAGCACACTGCGATTTTTATTCCACTAACGTCTGTGAGACAAACTCAAGTCCCCGTCACACAATACTGTTTGACACAACTTATGTTGACTTATGAGAAATATGTTATGGCTATTTTACTCATATTRGCTAAACATTCAATCTAACTGTTAGCATTATACTATTTACTAAAGGCCCAAAAGAGGTTTTCTTTTTTTTTATTCCAGCTTCAGCTTAGACATGTTTAGTGTTGAACAAACCTTCCATAAGTTGTCAAAAACATCATAATGTGACAGGGCCTTTAGATTATTACATCCGCAATTTAGCTCCCAAACKTGTCACATAATCAGGCACCTGTAAATATAGAAACACAGCAGTGACCTGTCATGGCCTTCAAGGTACTTGGGCAAGACC
>NW_013953542.1:16015-17822 GCF_001266775.1 Austrofundulus limnaeus
GAATAATTATCATTTTGATCCGTATGGTGATGTGTGACTGGACCTCGTGTCACTTTATGTTCAATAAATTGGGCTCCGAGGTCAAAAAGGTTAAGAAGCCCTGGTTTAAACAATAGAGAAGAGTAGCATCTGACCTGTTATCAGCACGGTTTAACAGCCTGCCTCTCTGATGGTAGAGGGGTGCATTAGTGTTTCTGGCAGGGGCAGTTTATATTGCTGGAAGGGCAGCACCATTACACATAAATCTATACAGGTTACAGAACAACGTCTTCTCCCAACCAGACAACATGTTTTAGAGAGGTTCCTGCATATTTCAGGAAAAGACCATGTTAAAACTCAAACTGTAACCATGATAAGAAGATGGCTTTGCTGAACAAGAGTCTGGGTGCTGAACTGACCTGTGTGAAACACTGGACACGTCATAAAAACAATCAAAAAATGAACAGAATCTTTCCCGTGAACAGGAAATGTAAATGTGTCTTCACTCGTCCACCCCTGTAGATCACCACTATCCAGTATCGGTGCAGGCGACAGCTGAGCACCCATGGGTCCAGGCAGCACAAAAACCAGTGTGAATATCTGTGTTTCCACTGGGAGCCAGCCAGACGTCTGTGCTCTAATGTTTCCTCTCAGGAGAACAAACAGCACAGACAGGCTCCACTTCAGCTCTTCAGTTGTTCTCTCAGCTCCTGCCTGTGTTTTCTAATTGTGCAGATTTAACCCACCATCAGACACGACCCAGTCCAACCAGCTGAGTTTCCTGACACCATGTTTAAACACTGAAGCAGCAGCACCCTCTCCACCACCAAACTCAGCACAACCACCAGCTCCTGCACTCATTCAGAGGCGGATCAGTTTCAGCTTCACACAACACTGCACACACACACAGGGTCTGTTCAGGAATCAAATCTTTATCTCTTCTCATTCTCATCGCCTTTTGCTTGGTTTAACTGTTTATTGTGTTCTTTATTATTATCACATGCTGYTGGTGGAAACAGTGTATGTAAAAGAGGGTTTGTTTTAGTTTCGGTGTCTAACATGTTTCAGAGAACATCCTGTGAAACACACCAGTGTTTCTACGAATGCTTCCATCAGCAGACACACAAAACAGCTCAACAGCTGGAGTAATGATGCCTGGTCTGTATGCTGTGCTTCCTCCAAGTCTGATGAGTTTCAGGTGAACTCAGCCTTATAAGCTCCGCCTCCACATGGACAAACAGGTTAGTCACATGCAAAATAGGCCCATCCCCTAACAATAGGCTTGATTCGCTCTATTGTTCATAAAGGGTCATGTGCCCCATCACCTGACTTATTGGTTTGGATGCTGTGGTTCTTACGTGTCGTGTGTATGTAGTGAATGCAGGTGGGGCTCAAAGTCCCCTTGTTTTTGTTTTTTCCCTGTTTGTGTTGGTATCATTGGGGCCCTGATTAACATCTTTTGCTCACAGTGGGCGGAGTCATACTTGCAATAACAGCATTGTAGGAGGAGGACAACTGGACATGAAGGCCTCCTCCTCTGTTTAATGGTGGACGTTTTTTTTTATTTTTAATTTTTTGTGTGTGAAAAAAACTGTCCATCAGTCTTTGTTCCACAGGTGGGCAAAAAACAATTTTGTTTATGTCTTTAAACATTTCCTGACATTAACAAATGCTACCTGGGCCATTTTTTTTAAAACCAAGTTGTCAGATGACTTCCTCTGTTTTTTACCAGAGCTTGATACCCTTAAAAATAATTTTAAAAATGTCAAAAAGTCTTAAAGGAATTTTAGGGCCAACTGCTCAGGGGTTAAACAATTCACCTGAAACT
>NW_013953542.1:19675-21256 GCF_001266775.1 Austrofundulus limnaeus
TTCTATTACTAAATATCTTATAATTTTATCTAAATTTAATGATAATTTATTAAGCTTAAATCAGGTTAGTATTTTAGCAAATTCTACCTGCATCATTCCCAACATCTGTTCTACATTTTTACCAAAACAAAAAATGTAGTGTCATCTGCAAATAAAACACATTTGAACAAACCTGACACATTTACCAAATCATTTACGTATAAAATAAACAACTTCGTTCAGAGTACAGAACCCTGAGGAACCCCACGTGTAATATTACTTAATTCAGATCTTGTATCATTTATTTGTACAAACTGTTTCCTATCCTTTAAATAACTAGACACCCACWGTAATGTGGGTCCTCTAATACCATATTTGTTCAATTTTTCAAGCATGGTGTGGTCAGTGGTGTCAAAAGCTTTCTTCAAGTCAACATAAATACTAGCAGAGTATTGTTTTTGATCGACAACAGTTGTTCTTTGCTCTATTAAGTCCATGAGTGCCGTTGATGTAGAATATTTAGCTCTAAACACATACTGACTACTACTGTTTTTAGTATGCTTCAAATAATTATCCAAAAATCTTAGCATTTGAGGAGTCAAAGCCTCTGGAAGATTTTGTCCTCCATAGTTGATATTTGGTACAACACTGGACCAGCAGGTTCTATATGTTACAGAAAAGCTGGAGTAAAGCACAAAAACAGCTGCAGTGTGAAAAGCTGTGAAAAGGCTGTAGACACCTTACCACCACCACATAATGAAACGCTTCACATCCCCTGAGCCTGCACCTCATTTACATCTGATGTGCTCCCAACCAACACCCACGGTGCAACTACAGAAAAAAACAAATCAGGAGAGTGATAACCAAAGAACTGGACTGTCAAAGGACAAGCTGTTGGACGTGGGCTGACCAACCTTGTAGTTTCAGGTTTGATCAGTGTTATGTACACATGAGAGTCCTCAGTTCTTTGACACAATTCATTAAAAAACCCTCTAACCCTGTAACCAGCTGCCACAAACATCCTGCTGTTTCCTCTTCAGAAAAAATAAGTAAATAAGGTCAAAGCACTGTCTGTTTATTTTTATGGAAAGAAAAATGATCTGGTATAGATTAAATGGTAAAATAAATTGATATTAACATAGTAATAAATAAAGTAAGCAACAAGGGAAAAACACAAATATTGAGAACTAGATGCAGACTGGTTCATCCACAGTGTTTCTGTGTAAAGTTAAAAGATAACTAGAAGCACTCGGAGAGTGTAAACCTCTGCTAAGACAAATTCCCCCCATTCTGTAAGAGTTAATGCATAAAAGCAGAGATGGAAACACATTTGCTGAATAAGTTCTGACGTAGCGAACATTTAAGCAGCAGTATGCACGGGATTTCTTCTCAGTGGAGTCTAATGTGAAAAAAAAGTCAGACTCGTCACCCAACGTTATTCATGGACAAACTGGTGTGGGATTAAGCTCCTAAGTTTTCATCAGTCACATTTCACCATGCAAAACGTCCGTTTTATCTCCTTGTATGAGTTTGTAATGGTTTGACTCTCTTTATAAAGTGCTTCCTGGCTCCCCCCATCTCCAAACTTTGAGGCCCAGCAGC
>NW_013953542.1:24203-27570 GCF_001266775.1 Austrofundulus limnaeus
TGTAGTACAGTCAGGAGTAGTGTAGTACAGTCAGGAGCAGTGTAGTACCGTCATATGTAGTGTAGTACAGTCAGATGTAGTGTAGTACAGTCAGGAGCAGTGTAGTACAGTCAGATGTAGTGTAGTACAGTCAGGAGCAGTGTAGTACAGTCAGATGTAGTGTAGTACAGTCAGTAGCAGTGTAGTACAGTCAGGAGCAGTGTA
This sequence comes from Austrofundulus limnaeus, assembly GCF_001266775.1. NCBI lineage: Eukaryota > Metazoa > Chordata > Actinopteri > Cyprinodontiformes > Rivulidae > Austrofundulus > Austrofundulus limnaeus. The sequence goes on from NW_013953542.1 coordinate 24,408, forward strand.
GTACAGTCAGATGTAGTGTAGTACAGTCAGTAGCAGTGTAGTACAGTCAGATGTAGTGTAGTACAGTCAGGTGTAGTGTAGTACAGTCAGATGTGATGTAGATTGGGGCTTAAATCCTTCCTTTATCTTACATTCTCATGGAAGTCATGGACTTAGAATTACTTTCCTTTTCAATCAACGAGTAAGAAAAAATMCTTGTTCTGTTGAACCAGCTGATGAAAATAAGAATGAATGGGTAATGTTTGTGCCCTTATTATCACAGCTCACAATATCTTTAAACCAGACAGTTAGAACTCTCAACTAGCTGCTGCTTCAGTGTTCTGGTTAAAACCTAAATGCACCAGTGAGCTCAGTGAGTAGGTGAATATGCACTGATAAAGAAAATGGGAGTTTAGATCCAGGCCCTGTGTCAGCGGTGCTTGAAATGATAGACATGAGCACCACAGGGTGCAGGAGGAAACTGTCTACAGACTTCTGTCTAGAGTCTGTTGTACAGTCAGGTGCAGTCTGTTGGGCTGACAAACAGAACTGTCAAAGACTAGAAAAAAAAGGCAGAAAAGTTTGAATTTAGTTGATGCATTTTCCTGCATTCTAGTGTATTTCACAGGTTCCTAAACATAGTTTTACCTACATAAAAACACTTGATTAAATAACTATATTAGAGACAGATTATTCATTCAATAAGTTGCATCATCTTTTTTTAAACCCACTGCCATGATAATGAAATTAATGTGACACAATTTATTACAAAGAATGATYTTAGAGAAAAAAATTTTATGGGATAAATCTTGTGCCAGCAGGAACTGAATTTGAATTATTCACATTGAATCTGAACGTGCAGAATTTGAAATTGAATTCATTGGTTTGAAAATTAATTTTACTAAATGGAAACTGAATTTAAAGTTTAGAATTTGAATTAATTTGCTTTGAAACTGTATTTTGGTTTATTAAAAATTCAGTTTGACTACTTTCACTATCAGTTCCATAATTCAGATTTTTGTGTCACATCCTGGTCCTTGAGAAAGCCAGGCAGAGTAATCAAACACAGATCCACAGATTCATGTTTTACTTTGGTGAAGTTTCCCTTCTGTATGTAACAGAGTTGATGCAATCCACTGTAAAAGTGACAAAAACAGACAAAGTTATTTTATTGCAGTAATTAATTTTACCTGTAGAACACGTTACATTTCAGCAGCAGCGCCAAACTGTAGGACAGGGGTCTACAACCTTTTTTCCTTAAGAGCTACTTTCAAAAAATGAAATTGTCCAAGAGCTACTTTTTGCAACATTTAATTTAATCGTCAAACCATTGGAATAAGCCTGTTTTGCACAAAAACATCATCTTCAATTCACATGAAACCACCACAAAGAGCATTGAATTTACATAACAGTGTTTTTTGTGTTAATACATTCATGTTATTTCACACTATGAAGTTGGGGTTTAACTGCAACAAATTTGTGCACAATTAGTATTGGGTGACGGGTCTCAGATTTTTTTCTGCATTGTAGACATCAGCAGGAAGAAACCCTGTGTAGTGACATATATCGCAGTGGGAGAGGTTTCTCAGCAGTTTGGCACAGTGTGTCTCAAGCGGCTATGAAAGGTGTGCACAAAAATGAATGCCGAACAACCACATGACGGCGCGTCTTCTGGCGATCAACCATGCTGAGCTCTAAACTGTTTGATTGACAACTAAGTGGGAGGGACATCTATAGATTGATTGGAATTAAATGAAAGTTTGTTTGGCCTGAAGTGCTACTTTAAATGAGYTCACAAKCTACTGGTTGGAGACCCCTGCWGTAGGACGTTATAAAACAATTTACAGCATCAAATCTTATCCATGTCCAACCCACTGTRATGCTAGAAATAAGTTCTTCCTCCTTTCCTTCTGATTTTGCAGCAGCCAACAGCAACCCTGTGCGCGCAATGTTTGATTGCTCTTTAGCAAATAAATCAAAGCCATTTTCTTTATTTTATCTTTATTTCATCCGTCATTAAAGACAGACTGGAAAACACCAAGAYGCTCCCCCCTCTRCGCGCCTCTAGTCTGGTCCTGGTCTGAAAAAAAAAATCCATCAGCTCGCAGGTCAGAGCACCTCTAAATTATCTGATGTATTACTTATCTGCTCTGTGCAACGTTTGCTTGCTCTGCCATTTCAGAGACCAGAAAAAAAACAAACCCAACCAGAAAAGAACCAAGACGCTCCTCCCACTGCGCGTCTTCAGACACGTTCGATGTGAATGGACATCTGTTGACAAGCAGCCAAAAACACTCGTCAGGAGCATTTTTGCTGCTCAAGACGTGTTTGGTGGGAACCCGGCTTAAGACTGGAAGGGAAGCTCAGCTTCCCCTAAATTTTCAAAAATAAGTGATCAAATATATACTACTGTGTGTTCATATCATTGACTAAATATGCGCTACAACGTGTTCAACTTTTGTTAAGAATCAGCTTCTTATCACTGGTAACGATTTGACTTTCCTCATTTCTTCATTTCACTCATTCCCACAGCTTCACAGCTTTAAACAGTCGGACGCTGAGCGTCCACAGAGCTCATTAGTGATGCAAAGACTGCAGCCAAACGAGACGAGTCATTGGATAAATGCTGGGCTTTTTCCCGCCCATCGGACGCTGAKYGTCTGTGGGGGTCTATGGAGCAGTGGGCTGGCCTCAGCTGGCCTGGACGCTCAGATTCTGCATGATGATTGGATGATCTGTCTGAGCCTGAATCTCTTTTTGATTGACAGCTAAATGAGCGAATCAGTGATCTTTTGGTGTAAWYATCTGTGGGAGCTTTTTTAAATTTAGTTTCTGTTTGGAGTTGAACCRGAGACTTTATTAATCCTTTTAGCGGCATTTTCTTTGTTAAAAACTACTAGAGACAAATCGAGCTTCTATTTCTGGTGTTTTTGTAGCTGCTTGTGTTTGGAGACGGACTTCTATCACTCTCTCTGACTTCTATCACTCTGACTTCTATCACTCTCTCTGACTTCTATCACTCTGACTTCTATCACTCTCTCTGACTTCTATCACTCTCTCTGACTTCTATCACTCTGACTTCTATCACTCTCTGACTTCTATCACTCTGACTTCTATCACTCTCTCTGACTTCTATCACTCTCTGACTTCTATCACTCTGACTTCTATCACTCTCTGACTTCTA
>NW_013953542.1:27580-34212 GCF_001266775.1 Austrofundulus limnaeus
CTATCACTCTCTCTGACTTCTCTCACTCTCTCTGACTTCTCTCACTCTCTCTGACTTCTATCACTCTCTCTGACTTCTCTCTCTCTGACTTCTATCACTCTCTCTGACTTCTCTCACTCTCTCTGACTTCTATCACTCTCTCTGACTTCTCTCACTCTCTCTGACTTATATCACTCTCTCTGACTTCTCTCACTCTCTCTGACTTATATCACTCTCTCTGACTTCTCTCACTCTCTCTGACTTATATCACTCTCTCTGACTTATCTCACTCTTTCTGACTTCTATCACTCTTTCTAATGTCTATAACACTAACGTCTATCACTCTTTCTGATGTCTATAACTCTTTCTAACGTCTATCACTTTCTAATGTCTATCACTCTTTTTTGACATCTATCACTCTCTCTGACTTCTATCACTTTCTAACGTCTATCACTCTTTCTGACATCTATCACTCTTTCTGAYRTCTATCCCTCTTTCTAACATCTATCACTTTTTCTGACTTATTTCACTCTTTCTAACTTATATCACTTTTTCTGAAGTCTATCACTCTTTCTAACATATGTCACTCTTTTTAACATCTATCACTCTTTCTAACGTCTATCACTTTCTAATGTCTATCACTCTTTCTAATGTCTATCACTTTCTAACATCTATCATTCTTTCTGACGTCTATCACTCTAAAGTCTATCACTTTTTCTGACGTCTATCACTCTAAAGTCTATCATTCTTTCTGACATCTATCACTCTTTCTGACGTCTATCATTCTTTCTGATGTCTATCTCTCTTTCTGACGTCTATCACTCTTTCTGACTTCTATCACTCTTTGACTTCTATCACTCTTTCTAATGTATATCACTCTTTCTAACGTCTATCACTCTTTCTGACATCTATCATTCTTTCTGATGTCTATCACTCTTTCTAACTTCTGTCACTTTTTCTGACATCTGTCACTCTTTCTAACGTCTATCACTCTAACATCTATCACTCTTTCTGACGTCTATCATTCTTTCTGACGTCTATCACTCTTTCTGACGTCTATCACTCTTTGACTTCTATCACTCTTTGACTTCTATCACTCTTTCTAACGTCTATCACTCTTTCTAACGTCTATCACTCTTTCTAATGTCTATCACTCTTTCTNCTATCACTCTTTCTAACGTCTATCACTCTTTCTAATGTCTATCACTCTTTCTGACATCTATCATTCTTTCTGACGTCTATCACTCTTTCTAACTTTTGTCACTTTTTTCTGACATCTGTCACTCTTTCTAACGTCTATCACTCTAACGTCTATCATTCTTTCTGATGTCTATCACTCTTTCTGACTTCTATCGCAGTTCCTGTCCAGCAGGTGCTGCTGAGCCCCTTCACCGTCACAAAGCACTCACAGGTGGACACACTTCACTCTAGCCTCACAGTTTGAATGTTGTGGACCGGATTTTGGTGAAGCCATTACAGTCTTGTCCACAGAGAAAAACTTAGAATTAAACAGCAGGGCTGATCAACTCCTCAGATTAATTTGGTACAAAAGGTGGGGAAAAGTAACAGGTCTTTTCAGCTGTCCTGGTATGACAAAGTGAGTTGTCTGACTGGCAGTGCTGTAAAATGATCTGTGACAGGGTCGCAGAGAGACAACAAAAAGCACAGGGCACAAAGTTATAGGATCTCAAGTACTTAGGGTCAACTATTCATGTAAATGTAGAGATAATTAAAGATAGGCACCTAGGACAGTTAGGCTACAAGTAAAGGAAGATGGAAAGTGTGGTAAAAGGTGAAAAAAGTCCCAGCCAAGATGGAGTGGAGAAAGAAACATCCAAGGAGTTATAATTAGAAAATTACAGTAAACATTTAAGGTAAAAAATATATATATGAAAGAGTCGTATGTAAAGTGGCATTGACAGAAAAAAGTCAGAGAGAGGAATGGAGGCGGCAAAGATGAAAATGTTTAGAAAGAAATTGAAGTGTCAGAGCTGAAGATGTTAAGCTTCTACTCGTGAGAAAAAAGATGGAGATTAGGAATGAGATTATCAGAAGTTTATTACAGATGAGAAAATGGAAGATAATGTTAGAACGGCCAAACTGAAATGGTTTGAACATGTCCAGAGGAGGGTATATATTGATTAAATGATGTTAATAATGTAACTCACATTAAATCGACAAAAAGAAGGCAACAGAGGACATTTGGAGCAAATTATTTTTAAAGCCCAAAAAAATGTCCAAAGTGCGTGGCCAGGGCACCTTGGCGACTTTGAAGATGTCCCACAAAGTGAATAGCTGCCATTTTAACTATGTTGTAGAGGCGGAGCTTCTCAAAACTTGGTCCATATTTACAACTTGTGTAAATATAGACAGGCTCAAAGACCTATATGTGCTAGTTACAAATTAGATATCTAGCACCACCTTGATTGTAGCTCCTCTGATACTTTAATGTACACCTAGAAAATTTGGTGCACTTGAGCATCGGTTCATGACCTACAAAAAACGTCTCTTGAAACCAGACCGTAAAACCTACAGAAAGTTGGCCATTTAGAATAAAAAGGCAATTTTTTACTTCATACATCAACTGTTATTTTGTTCTCAACTTAGAGAGTATAGACTTCAAATTCGAGCCAAAGCTTCTTCACACTCTAGTGAATAAAATGTATCAATGGTTACTGGTTAATCTAACTGGYGTGTGAGATTTTTTGAGTTTGTTTTCACATCAAACATGACTTCAGGGATAACTTCACTGTAACTTGTTCAAACTTTGTAAAAAAATTTCCATGATACACGGACATTAAAATCCTGAACGTGGTGCTAATGCTAATGTTTTCAATTCATCACTGCGCCACCTAGTGGCAATGTAAAAATACTTATTACTGGTTAAAAAATCTCAAGGCAGACAGGCAAGTGCTTAACCTAGACGCACAATCCAGATCACCCCAGTGTGTGAGGGCCCTTTATCAGCTTGCAGTTTGAATTTAATTTGGATTTAAATTGTATTTATGATTTGTACTTTCTTTTTCTGTTTTACAAGGYCCTGAGATGATTTGTGCTAAATAAATAAACTGAATTAAATAGAATTAAGGATATGAGCTGACAAAAACAGCWCCTAAACATGATACAGTTCAGATTTTATTTCCATGATTCAGGCTTTAATCACAATATATTACATTTCAGTTTGATGTAACACTTTTTCTTCAATACAAAACAACAAAATCAAAATGATTCTGTAGTTACTGAAACTAAACGATGGCAGTTACCTGCCCTTGGTGTTGCTGCAGTTCTCTGAAACATTAGGTGTTTATGAGAAAACGCTACTGCTAAACATCAGGATGTGCAAACAGAAAATTAGTTGTCCACCAAAAGAAGGGAAGAAAGGAAATTCATTTTTCGTATAAAAATGCAACTATGCTTTTTTTCAAAATACATTTCTGCTATTTTTTATAGTAAATTCCTTTAAAAAAACAAAGACTGATGACAGATTCATGCAAATGTATTGTCAGAGCAGCATCTTGTTACGGCTGCAGTATTGATGTCATCACAGGAAGCACCTGAACATTTGTGAATTGGTTCAAATCGACTCAAATTCTCATTCTTGTTTTACACAAATCACTGCAGCAGCTGGTGGGAAGACTTCCAGCTTCACTGAACTTTATAAAAACCATGTTAGGCCTCATTACCAAGTTACACACACACACATACACACACGGGCATAAAGGCAGCTGTGCTTTAAAAAGTCAATTAGCCCTGAAAAACTTGACGACGACTCATTTTTAGAGAAGCAAAGCATTTTCCCCGGAGCTCTGACATGCACTGCATCAAATCATTTAATAAAATCATTATCAAATTTAATAAAAGCAAATACAGTGACTCAGCAGTTTATATCTCGCACTTAATTACAACATTCCTCCTCCTAATGAAACTGTGTGTGTTTGTCTGGTTGAATGAAAACATTGTGTATTTCATTAAATGAAGACAATAAACCATAAACTGCTCATTGTGAAAACAGTCACATCTGTTAGAGCGACCTGCAGGAGAACTAATTTACTTCATTTACACACATATGACGACATATACCTGCATGTACACACACTCTGCAACCCAACATAAGCAGAAACAAACTAAAACATTAGCAGACAGCTACATGTGGTTAACTATTTAATTATAGTGTTTTATATTTGGTTGTCTTACATGTTCCATATGACAAACGTCGTTTTCACATTGAGGAAGTCGATGTGGAAATCATATTCAGATATTCACTCATTTTGCTTTAATCCTACTGAGGTTTTTATTTTATTTTATTATTTATATTATTACTTGTATTTAATGATGTTGGTAGTTGGAAAAGTCTTAAGGTATTTGATTTTTGAACAATAAAGTTACAGCAGTGGAAGAGTGGCAGTCGGTTATTTAAGATCTGTTAACCTTCAGGCATGAAATACCATAAAACGCCTTAAAAAGTACACACAAATTAAATGAAGTACTGCTTTTGAACCCTTTAGAGTAAATTCACAAGCTTCGTCTCTTTTTAAAGCTAATAATCTGAAATTTTAACTTAAGCAGTCATATTCTTTGCAACTGTAACTAGTATTTAGTACATTGAAGTAAAATACACAAAAATCAAGATATTTTTCTCCCTAAATTTTTAATTTTTTATTAATAATAATTCAAATAAATATGAAGGGAATGAGATATCAATAAATAATTTTTACTGGGCTAAAATATTAATTCTCAACTATTACCAGTTCAAATTTGGTAACAGKAGCATAAAATGTGAATATTTGAGACATAATACAATCCAGCATGTCTCATTTGCATATTTGTACACATGTACAATATGTCCAAACTGTACAGTTTGTCTAAAACACTGTAATTTCTAAAAGCTTCAACACAGGGACTTCACTCTGGGCTCAAATTAAAGATAAAACCCCACAAAACACATTCTACCATCCATATTTACTCACAGCATGCTTAAATTAAAAAGATATATATTAATGTTCAGAAATATTCATACCAACTGGAGCACATTCAGACGAATTTCCACCAATAAACCGCCAAAACACAAGAATAAACAAATACAGTATATCCTTATTTCTTTCACAGCATTAACATTCAACACAGCTTATAAAACCACCAGCAGCCAAAAAATATTTGTTTTTCATTCACATTTGATGCATATTTGTCCTCAAATATGACGAAATTAGCGACTCAAAATGGCCGACCGGAAGTGTTTTTAGCCAAACAAAATACTTTTCCTGGCCACAAAAGTCCCTCTTCCATGTCTTGAAGCACTCGAAACACTTAATAACAAATATATTTTCATCTCATCAGCAGGTTTCGCCAGCTAACTGGCCAAAAATATGATGGGAAAAAAACGTTTTCCTGTGAGCGTAGCTTCCTTCGTTAGCGTAGCAGGACTGTCTAAATATGGCGACCTCCTCCGTGTTTACTTCCTCCGTCACTAAACAAAGTTCCCACCCCGTCATTATATACATTACATAAAAGGTATGGTGATTGGCTACACAGCTGTGGCATCAGAACAAAGCTCAGAGCTGATTGGCCGATTCTACAGTCAATCAAACCCAGGATGACGGCAACCGGAAGTTGGACACTTCTCATTTATTATTGGCTCTGGACAGCTGACACTTGAACCCAGTTGGTCAAATGAGGTGTCAATCAAAAGAGGAGGGCCTAGATGTCCATTTGGATGCATTGAACACGGACACAGGTTGAACGGAAACAAAGAAACGACATTACATAATAAAAGGAAACAAAAACGGCATGCTGGCGTTCCGCTGAATGTTAACAGGTTTTAACATCAACTATATAAAATGTAGTGTTGGATTATAACTGACACCATGTAATGTAGAGAAAAGAGAGAAACCAGGCTGAGCTCCTACCATTGTCGCTGTCCGACTTGTTCTCGTGCTCCGTGTCCGTCAGAGTCAGAACAGAGTTGGAGCGACTGGACAGGCACGAACTGCGACCGGACGATTTCCCCAGACCTCCTCGACCCCACAGCTGCATGGCCCGCTCTGGTGATGTCACAGCCTGACCGTCAGCATCCAGGGTCTGGGCTGGACCAACCGAGAAGCCGTGGTGGGGAAGGCCAATATCAGAACAGAACGGCAGGCCGCGGCGTGGTGGCGGCTCACACACTCCTAGCTGACGAAGACGGAAATGCTGACCTTCAAATCAAACAGATGAGGAAGTTTTAAAGTWCTTCAATTYCAAACTTTATTATAAGACTTTTGCAATAAAATGAGTCCAAGTTAGAAAACATTGTATATATGTGAGCCATCACATCGAAACAAGGATTAAGTCCAAAAGTCTTATATGGAGAAATAGGTAAATATAGTGTTTTGACTAAAATGTTAACAAAAATTGCATTTTGTCAAAATATAATGAATAAAAGCCTTATTAATGTGTCATTTGAAAGAACTGCCTGAAATATAATCATAAAACTAAATTTTGAAGCACTTTTTTGAGCAGTAGCAACAAAAAAACTAATTTTGAGGAAAAACACCTTAAAATTTTGAGATTTTCCCTGTGAGTTAGCAAAGTTTTGGTTTTTTTTATCTGGTAAATCTCAATATTCAAATATAACTTGAGGTTTCCTCTTTAAAAAGACATCAAAAATTCCTCATTAC
>NW_013953542.1:34768-36490 GCF_001266775.1 Austrofundulus limnaeus
GGGTTAGAAAGTACAGATACTTAATGTAAAATGTAGTGGAGTAAAAGTCAAAAGTACCCATGATAAAATCTACTTAAGTAAAGAACAGCAACAAAGTACTTGTACTTAGTTACATCCCACCAATGGTAAGAATTATCAAAGGTTTTTGACACCTGAGAGACACCGTATTCAACTCCTTTGTGTTTGGAAGTGGGGGGGGGGGGTGGGGGGAGGACCAGGGAGGATGATTCAACCACTCAACCACTAGATGTCGCTGAAAACAACAAATCCTACACACTATGCCTTTAATCCTCATTTTGATATGATGGGTCACACATTGTTAATAAAAAAAATTAAAGGACAAGCATTACTTGAAGGAATGCATATTTCCCGCTGTCTTTTATGCCAGTTTTCAAACTAAGATCATCACATGTTAAAGAATTACAGAGTTGTAACCGTTTTGGTTAAACTTAGGAAATTACATTATGCACAATCTCATTAACCAAGTTGTATCTTATGATCTGTAAGATTCACTGGGCTTTATAAAGTTGATTAGATTCGGTTGCCATCGTATTTATTCTGAAATTCAATATGCTGTAGATACAGTATAAAACCAATAATTTGATTCATGGTTGGAAAATTTTGCCACATTCAATCAAATTTTGTCACCTCTCTYAATATCAGTCTGTTTGTAAACTTTACATTCCTTAAAAACAATCTCCTTCTGTCCCTCTATCCCAAAATACCCTTAAAAACAACCAAGAAAAACAAGAATACAGTGTGGGGTGACTTTCATTTCAACTAGAGCTGGGTAAAAATCCACAGAAAACACTTCAATAAAAATTCCAATAAACTAAATCTAAAATGAAAGAGAAATACATTAGAAGCAAATTGCTGGTAAAACTGTCAGTATGAAAATCTCCATCTTCAATTGCCAAATGAAAAAGGAAATTATAAAAGCTTTCTCTATTGAATGACACAACAAGCAATAAGCAGTGCTGCTGTTCAATTAAAAGTTCTATTACTTTTAAACGAGCTTCAATTAGCAAGGTGAAAAAAAGGCAGAGTAATTATAATTTTTTCATTCCTTAAATATTGATGCTGCCTTAATTGGAGCTGGAGAACTATTGACGCACGTTGTGCCATTTCATTTTAGCTGAAATTTGTACCTTTTCCCCCCATTTTTCATTTTTCTTCAGAGTTTGAAATGCCTTTTTATTGTGTATCTAGACTTTTATATTTTATATTACATGCTTTCTTTCGCCAAATGTTTGGCAGCTCCAACTTGTTAAGTATGAAATTTAAAATTGTATGCTCTGTGTTTGTAATTAATTTTGCATAAAAAAGTATTTATAATGACTCAACAATGTGTCCTGAATGAAATAAATGGGGTCAATTATTAAGATTTGATTGCATAGTCTTAAGTAACGGTAACACCTTCAATATGTAACTTGTTGTGATTTAGTTTCTTTTTGCAGCCAAAATGTTCCTCTTTATTACTGTTTTCAGACTTTTACAAGTTTGTGAGAGTAAGGCTTATAAATTCAGATATTTTGTATCTCTTGTATTATTGTTGATATCTGGTACCAGACTCTTCCATCTCAGTCTGTCTTTTGTGACTTATTCATCAGGGCCCGTATTTATCAAACTTCTTAGAATTCCTCTTAAGAATGCTGCTAAGAGTGGACTTAAGTGTAAAAAAATTCTTAGTTAAAAGCTGAGAGTAAAAGTCAGTTATCAAGC
>NW_013953542.1:41248-42811 GCF_001266775.1 Austrofundulus limnaeus
TATATATATACTGTATGTCCACTCCAGTTTTGGCTCCTTTTTAGCAGGTTACAGTAATTCCTGGTTTCCCACATCAGATCATGAAACTATTTTTAAATATCTACTGGAGATCTGATCTCTGACTCAGCTATGCCACCATCTTTCACACTGTTAACTACCACAAAGCTTGTCGCCGACGTCTGACGTAATCACACCTTGTGTCGTCTCATCTGACGTAATCACACGTTGCGTAGCCTCGTCTGACTTAATCATGTGTTGCGTAGCCTCTTTTATTCGCATCAAACAGTCGAGAGGGAAGCTAGATGAAAACAGTCTAGATTCGAATTTTTATTTATTTAAGTTTTTGCGAATTTTGAAAAGTTTGTTAAAAATTCACTCTACAACTGGATGGAAACCTGACTTATGTCTTCAGGCATAGGGGAGTGGTCAAGAATAGTTGGGGTGGGGTCTGGTAGGTGTATATATTATGTTTACAATGGAGTCAATCCAATAATATGAAATGTTTAAATTATTTAAAATTCCTTTGATTGACTGATTACAGTTCACTGAGGTTAGGTTTAGTATTCCATTCTGGTTTAGATGTAAATTTTGGCATTAGTATACTGCTGGTCCATCAGTTGGGGGACTGGTCTAAATCTAGTTGTGTCCTTCTACCTGTTGCTGGTGCTGTTACACAACATCCATTTTAGGTTGAATCAGCTGGGGTTATGCTATAGAAATGACTGGAAATGACTGGAAGTCAATGAATGATCCTAATTTTATTTTATTTAACTTTTTTAACCAGGTAAAGTGACTGAGAACAATTTTTCATTTTCAACAACATTCAGCGGAATACCCGCATGTCGTTTTTGTTTCATTTTATTTTGTAGTATCGGTTCTGTGTTCCTRACCAACTGGKTTCAAGTATCGGCTGTCCAGGGCCAATAAAATTTCAGAAGTGACCAACTTCCAGTTTTTGTCATCCTGGATTTGACTGACTGTAAAATCGGCCAGTCAGCTCTGAGCTTCGTTCTGATGCCACAGCTGTGTAGCCAATCACCGTACCTTTCATTTGGTGTATATATTAAGGAGGTGGGAACTTTGTTTAGTGACGGAGAATGTAAAAACGCAGAGGTCGCCATATTTAGACAGTCCTGCATGCTAACAAAGGAAGCTAACACTCACAGGAAAACATTTTTTTCCCKTAGTTTTTTGGCCATKTAGTTTACTAAACCTGCTGATAAGATGAAAATATATTAGTTATTAAGTGTTTCAAGTTCTTCAAGACATGGAAGAGTGATTTTTGTGGCCAGGAGAAGTAAAAATATTTGCATAAAAAGACTTCCGGTTGCCATTTTGAATGGCTAATTTTGTCATATTTAGGACAAATATTCAAATGTGAGTCAAAAACAAATATTTTTTCACTGCTGGTGGTTTTATAAGCTGTGTTAAATGTAATGCTTTGAAAAAAATAAGGATATATTTTTTTTATTCTTGCGGTTTGGCTGTTATTGGTGAAAATTTGGCTGTATGTATTCTAGTCTACTGTAAATATTTCTGAATATTAATATATATCTTTTAATT
>NW_013953542.1:43285-46100 GCF_001266775.1 Austrofundulus limnaeus
ACTAAATACTAGTTACAGTTACAAAGAATATGACTGCTGAAGTTAAAAATTCAGATTATTAGCTTTAAAAAGAGAGTTGTGAATTTACTCTAAAGGGTTCAAAAGCAGTACTTCATTTAATTTGTGTGTACTTTTTAAGGCGTTTTATGGTATTTTATGCCCGAAGGTCAACAGATTATCGTAATAAGGATAGAAATTCAAACTTTTGTGTGTGAGTGTGTAGACTCTCACCTTGTCTGCTGTAATTATCCTGCTCCCGATGAACCATGTCCTTGTGCCCTTTAGTCGTGCCATAAAGCAACCTGTCAAAAAGTCAAATGTTTTCTGGGTTACCTCAGGGGTTTAAAAAGGAAACTATATCTGTTTTTATACAGTGTCTTGATTWGATTCTATAAAAAACTTCCTGACTTGTTTCTGTCAAACAGTGTAGTACAAAGCCTCATTTCCTTGTCATTTATAGGCTCTTCTGGTCCTTGAGGGCCACTGTTCTGCATGTTTTACTTTTCTCCCTGCTCCAACACACCCGATTCAGTAACTTAATTACCTTTTCAAGTTCTCAGAAGCCTGTTAATCACCCATTTATACAAATCAGGTTGGCATAACGTTGACATCTCATTTTTTAAATAAAGCCAAAGAAAGAGGGTTCTTCGTTTTCTTCACCCTTGATCTTCTGTTTTCATCCTGGTATCTGTTCCTTCTGTTTCCTATGTTGTCTTTTCTTACTCCAATGTTTAAAGCATTGCTTTTGCCTAGATTTGTTTATCTTTTTAAAGTTCAGCAGTATAATAGGTTATAGAAACTACTGTAATTTATACATAAACATCATGTTTTGTTCTTACTGACTCTATTAGCCAGAAGTTTCAAACCCTTCAGAAGTCATCACCTTTACCTTTGTGAGTGGACTTTCAGACAAGTTGTTGACCTTGGCTGATTCTCAGCTGACACAGGTTTATCCATCCTTCTATGGACCAGGTCAGGGACAAATTACCTGCCTGGAACAGTTTTCAGGGAAAGCCTACCTCAATATATCTGTACCACAGTAAGGCACAAGTTTAGAGTTGTGATTTGATGGTTAGTAGAGAGTCAATGTTTACAGATGTTTGGGGGAACAGCATTCYGGTGTTGGGGAGCAGAGTGATAGAAGACTCTGTTTATCATGGTGCTGAGGCAAACAAGGAGCACCGTGAGGTGAATGGAAGAGGAAGAATGGAGGGATCGTGAATTGGTGGGGATGTGCAGGAGATCAGAAAGATGAGGGGTGAGGTTGTGGTTGGCCTTGAATGTGTACAGCAGGATTTTAAACTGAATTCTGAATGTGACTGGAAGCTAGTGGAGTTGCTGAAGGACTGGGGTGATGTGATGAAATAAGGGAGTTTTGGTGATGATGCAGGCAGCTGAATTTTGAAACATTTGAAGTTTTGAGTGATTTGTGAGGCTGACTAAAGAGGAGAGCATTGCAATAATCAATTAGAGAAGTGACCAGACTATGAACTTGGATATAGAATTTAGAGTGCGGGGAGAAGGATGGATAACATTTCAAAGGTGGAAATATGCAGACCAGGTCATGGTATTGATGTGAGTGTGAAAAGAGAGAGTGATGTCAAGAATGACACCTGAGGGAAGGGAGGAACCAAAGAGCTGTCAATGTTGAGGGAAAAATTGTTGATTTTGGATAGGGTGGAGATGAGTAGATACTCTGCTTTATCACTGTTTAATTTAAGAAAGTTTGATGTGAACCAGGATTTTATTTCATCTAAACAGGAAGTGAGGAAGAAAGGTGGAAGTGAAGAATTAGATGCAGTGGATAAGAAAAGCTGGGTATTGTCACCAAAGCAATGGAAGTAGATGTTTTACTATTTATTTATTTTTTATTTAGAAGATTTATTAATTTCATTAAAAACAAAATAAATTCTATACACAATAGAAGATAAAAAATACAAATCACAAATAAAATGAAAGGCAGCAGAAAGAAGAAAAAATGTTAAAATCACAGACAATATTGCCAAGGGGAAGACGGTAGATGATGAAAATAAGGGACCCCAGGACAGAGCCCTGGGGCACATTTGAAGTAATAGGTTTTGGACCAGTTGGAATTTATGGATGGGTATTGCAGGTAAACCAAAAAGAAGGGAGTTGCAATAATATATACTGTACATGATGTGACCAAAGAGTTAACCAGAATATAAGTTCTTCTGGGTGAGAGGGATGGATAGAGAAGAGCGATGTTACAGAGGTGAAAGTAGGCTGAACAAGTTATGTTACTGAGAAGAGATTTAAATTATAATGTATTGTGAAGGATGACAACCAGACTCCTAACCTGAGGGACGGGGGAAACTGAGGTGCTGTCAATAAAAAAGAGAAAAGTTGTTGGATTTTTCAAGGGTTGATTTAGTCCCAATGAGAAGAAATTCTGTTTCGTTGCTGTTTAGTTTGAGGAAGTTGCTTGTGAACCAGGAGATGATATCATATAGGCACCCAGACAGTGAGGTGGTTGAGAGGGTGCCGGTAGGATTGGTGGACAGATAGAGTTGGTGTCATCCGTGTAACAGTGGAATTGGATATTATGTTTTCGAAAGCTATTTCCATGTGGAAAGAGGTAAATGATTAAAAGGAGAGGGTCGAAGACAGAACCTTGCGGCACACCAGAACAGAGAGGGGATGAATTAGCCTGGCTCTTGCCTTCCTACGCAGCTCTGCTCAATTCTAGTTTCCCTTCACTGCTCCGTCTGGGGCTTCTCCCATTGAGATGGATTTCGCTGGCAGATTTTTAGCCGGGCCAATCAGAGAAGAGAACGTCAATTTTCTGCGCAGTGTC
>NW_013953542.1:47023-48797 GCF_001266775.1 Austrofundulus limnaeus
ACATACATACATACATACATACATACATACATACATACATACATACACATTCACATATGCACATACCATTCAGTCAGTGCCCGAATAGAAAACCCAGGATGTAAACACCTGTTTGTGTGCAGTTGTGAGCATGCATGGATCTCTCCAATGGAATGTTTCAAAGTGACTGTGGGGGACCACAGACCCGACCCGCAAAACCGGAAGCCAACATAAGGGAGACCAGCACCAAAGACCCCGAGAGGGACCCCAAGCGCGCAGCCCCAGAGACACACGTGCCGGAAGGGCCACCCACCCATCCCCCAAAGAGGACCACTGGAGAGAACCGGAAGAGCCCCACCAGTGACCACACACAGCAACCCCTGGGGCCAGCAGCGATGAACTCACACGCCCCGCCAGTACCCACCGCGCCAGAGTGGATCCAGGCCCGGACACAGAGGCCAGGGCCCCCAGGGCGCACCCCACCAGGCCAAGGCCCGACAGGGCCAGAGGGACCCAAGCCCCACCGGGCCGAGCCAGCACACGCCCCAGATCCCAGCCCCGGAAAACGAGAGCCACCAGCGCACCGGCGGGCAAAGGCACAACCCACCAGAGGACAGCACGGCAGGGGAGTAATGGGCCCTCAAATGATCCTGAAGAAGGGGCTGCCCAAGTCCCAGCCTGACAAAAAAAATACAAGCATAGATAAACACAATCACACAGTCCCACCCTCATCCTCTCACCCACTCATTCAAAGACACAAGATGGACGCCACAATCCACTCACACTCCCCATACATGTATACCCCCCAGGTCCAGGATATGCACACACCCCCTGCAGAGGGCAGCTCACACCCGAACCCAGGAGGTAGACCCCTTCAATCTGGGGTGGAGAAGAGCAGACAGACAAGTCCCAGCCCGGGCCGCACCAGTCCGACTGACCAGCACCCCGCCCCAGCAAAGTCACGCCCCGGACCATCGCCACACCCTACCAACGGCCAGGTGCCCACCCCAACTGACTACCCCCCAGACTCTGGCAGCCACCCCAGCCAGCAGGCCAACCACAGCAACCAGGAGCCAGACTCCGGGAGTCCGAACAGCCCCAGGGAAGCCGGAGCGCCAGCCCCGCCTCCGGAGCCCCTCCAAGTCCCATGTCCGCCCGCAGTCCAGGCCCCACCAGACAGTCAGCCCCCACAGGACCCCTTTCCCAGACGGCCAACAGGGGAGTGAAAAAGACCCCGACACACACACACCCTCAGATGTACTGTTGATGCGTGATGTTCTGTAATGCAATTAAAACGGGGAAGAAGACAGGGCAGAGGCCAGCACTGTGCCAGTTTCCCCTCCACCCCAACTCTAACCCTAACCCTAAATGTCTAAAAGCAAACAATGTGAGTTTGCACAGGCATCAGTGGCGAGACTGTCCCATCCCGCCCCTTACATGCATAAGTGCCCACTCCCAAGTTCCTATGTGTGAATGTTATGAGGTTATGAGTAAATGCCTAAGGTGTACAGTAAAATTGGAGCCCAGGTGGCCACAGCAAACAGATGTAAAAGTGTCCAAATTCATGTCTGTGTTTCTGCTGGACTGCTCTGGTGTTGAAAATGAGGTTTTGACTCTGCAAAATGACATTGGGATCAAATCCTGAGCAACACGTCGCATGGATGGAGAGTTCTGGAGTCTGCTGTCAGAGGAAACATATCCTAACATCAGAAGTCCAAGAACAGATCCACAATAACTGATGATCATCTGGAGACCTGCCTGTGCCTCAGCCACCTCATACTGCCTGCCCTGGTTC
>NW_013953542.1:50803-52299 GCF_001266775.1 Austrofundulus limnaeus
GGTGCTGTTGGATAGATCACATGTTGTGATTCATTGACAGCCATACCTTCTGCTGTTCAAGATAATGATGACTGGTAGATAATTAGTTATTAGCATTACTGCATTTTAATATTAGAAAGCACAAATCTGCTTATGAATTATAAAAATTAGTAAGACTTCTAAAGAGCAAATTAAATATTTAGGTCCGAAATTAGCGGATTTGTGCTTAAGCGGGTTGGTGCCCACCACTGATTAAATGAAATACTCACCTCAAAGGCAACTACACAGAAAGGACATTGTAATAAAAAAATAATAATCATCATCTTTSCAGTGATCAAACCAAATGATTTTGAGGTAAACTTCTCACCTTGTCTGATCTTGGTGCTGGTCAAAGGCCCTGAGAGTTTCACTTGATGAGTAGGATTTCTGAGTGGGGACCCGCAGRCCGTGGGAGCCAATGGCACAGTCCTCACTGTCTCCTGATGAGCCTTACAAAGATGGATGGATACACAAACAGACACATATCAGAACTCATGAGCTCTCAGCAGGCTCTTCATGAACTCCACTGGTCTCAGAGTTGTTGTTCTACATCTTAATCCACATCAGAAACTGATGAGACATAGCTCCAGAAAAGCAACATTAGGTAACAGTCAAACATACAGTACCATCTGTTTTATTACAAATCATACTGTTTATACAAAACAAAAAGGAAAATGAGATACTTTGTTTCTATATTTTTATATTGTTAACAGTCATGTAACCCCATGTTGTCTGAAAGGTTGTTCAGATCAGTGGTTTAAAATTTCTTCACATTATTTGTAGCTATCTAAATGTGATAGGATATTGCTAAATACAGGTTTGAACTTCCTAATTGTGCTTTGAATATATTCTCACACCATCAAGGTGGTCTCGGCACAGGTTTGTTTTCATCTGCATGTGTTTGGTAGTCTGAAAACAATCTTGATCCTCATTGTAGGACCTAAKTACTAAACTGATGTGACCCCATAGAAGAAATTGAGCAGATCTCTTCACATAAAAAGTCAGCTCAGCTGCTCGTTGATTAAAGATAATCAACAGCAATCATTGAAAATATGTTGAAGATACTGCTATTTTAGTTCCTTTTCAAACCTTTTCGCCTAAAAGATTTAAGGACTTATTTGTCAAAGTCGTTCTCAGCAGAACTGTTCCTTTTGTTTAGATTTTATTAATCAAAGTGGATTACAGGACGTTGAACAGGGGACTACAGACAGTTTTTCTTTGCTTTAGTGTTTGTTGTGATTTTGGCCCGGCTGTGGTCACTGTATGCTGTAATGGGCTGTATCAATCAGAACAACAGTCTGAGCAGCAATGTGTGGTGTTATGTGTAATAAAATTCTGATTCTGATTCAGTGTGAATGTCAATTTTACATAGTAAGTACACCTGATACCTCATACAGGTACAGCGGGTAAAATAAGTATTGAACACGTCAACATTTTTCTAAGTAAATATTTTACTAGAGGTGCTAATGACATGATAT
>NW_013953542.1:54505-55678 GCF_001266775.1 Austrofundulus limnaeus
GACGTCCAGAGGATATCACAAGATATGAACAGTGGACAGTGTCAAGGTGATACAGACATAATTATTCCACAACACAAACAATCAATGATTTATAAAGGTAAATCAGGAAAATTAACAAGGGTGCCCAAACTTTTTCATGACTGTAGGATATGCCCTTTTCCATACAAAAGCTCAGTCTCCAATAATAACTGATCACAGAAACATGCAAACCCAACTTCATGGCTCGTGTATAAATGTCTTTACATCTACTGGTCTGCTGGTGATCAGTAATGTTAGACTAGTGGTTTTTAAATGAATTTAAATGATTTTTAGCTATCTAAATGGGATGGGATATTGCTCAATACAGATATGAACTTCCTTAATGTGCCAATAATTACTAACATTATTGGTCACACCAAATGGTTGAAAGCCAGATTTCTTTCTCACCCTTTTCTTAGATTAACTAACAGTAAGGAGAACAATTTATTCACTTATTCTTTGTTTAAAAATACCCCACACACAAAAATAAGACGTTAACATTTATCATAGTTAATAAAGTTTGCCAATCAAACAGTTAAAATAAACATTGGCTTGTCAATTTATAATGATTAAGGCAGCATGTCGATAAGTGTGGCATGTTCAGCCTATCTAACACAAGTGTTGTGTGTATCACATCAAAAGACCTTTATTTATTACTGGAAAATCTTTTAATTAAAAATATCTTGTGGTTTTGCAAATCATTTTGTCAGTAAATTATCTATTAATGAAAAGAGAAGTGTGACTCAGTGTGTGACTGACAAATGAAAGACGATAAAAGAATAAAAACTGAAATGGATGGCTGTAATTATTGGTTAGTCTTACCGGTGTATTGGCCCTCCTTATCCTTGCGGCTCTTGGTGAGTGAGCAGTACGGACGTCGCTCCTTCACTTCCATGATGATTCTGTTGATGCTGCTGGCAAACATGCAGACATGCTGTTCTACAGCTGCACAGACACAAACACAGAAAGATAAGAAAATAATGTGAGTGTGAGAGGAAGACAGAAGATGACTCTACCTAAAAATGTTCCACACTGAAAAAATTATTTGCAATATTTGCTTGAAAAAATCCTCATAACAATTTGCACTTACTTTTGTTAAGTAAATTTAAATGCTACAAATTCATGTTATATTTACTCATCATTATCTAGTAAAAC
>NW_013953542.1:57042-61800 GCF_001266775.1 Austrofundulus limnaeus
ATTTAAAAGAATAGTTAAATAAATGTTACTACACCCAAAAGTTTGTTTTTTTCAGTGCAGGTGATTAAAAAGGGACAGTTCATGCTGAAGTCTGAAACTAAATGTTTTACTTAACCATGTACCACTATAAGTATTGAGTATCGGCCAGAGCAGCTGTGGCTGGAGCGTACCACCGTCAGAGTGTGAATGTGTGAATGTCTGAAGTGTAAAGAGCCATGGGGTCCAAGTGGACTTGATAAGGTGCTAAATAAGTTAAAGACATTTACTATTTATCCTTATCACAACACCAATACTAATTTACAACATGTTGCAAACCATGAGAGCAGTGTGGAATATATTGATCCAAGAAACTCTTACTGATACTGAAGATTATCATTGTGTCAACCACACATTCTGTATAAGTTAAAAGAAATATTAATATAATAATTCTGACAAAGTTTAAAATCTTACAACAGCAGGTAAAACTATGATGATGCATAAATACTGTTTCAGTCACACTGTAATATTTTTTATTTCACTAGGAAAAGAGTTTTCTACTGACAATTTAAGATAAAACTGAGCTCAGTTTTTGTTACTGTGGTGACCTAACCAGGCTTAAATGAACCCTCCTGTGTGACTCATTCATTACCTGGCTGATCTGTTAGCTTCACTTTGAAGTCTAGATCAGGACTATTCAACTAAACTGCTCCTGGAGCCACAGTTACTGCTGGTCAACAGCTGAGGGGCCGAACATCCAGTAAGTAAAGTTTTTATGTAAATAAACCAAGTATTATAAATATTTGTTACCTTTGAATTAATTTATTTTGCTGCATTTAATCACGAATACAACATACAGAACCCTATAAAAGTAGTGATAATTACACAAGATCAAAAACAAAAAGAACACATTTTGCCTCCTTTTAGAYACAAATATTTTGACAGCTCTGACTTGTCAAATTTTTAAACCAATTTTATTTTCACTTTCATCATTTTATCTTCAACTGCTTGTAGTTTTMACTGTCTTGAGTGTTTATAGAAATGGTTTTAACCAGCTTATAGCCAAGATTCTGACRTTTCTGTAGATACCAAACATGTCTATGTTTAACTAAAATAACTTAGAGTGGTTAAAGTAGAAAACCAGGGGTTTGGGCTTAAGAGATGAATGAACCAACTGGTGGGCCGAACTTTGGCCACCAGTTGAATAGCCCTGGTCTAGACTCTAGTTCTTTGTTCAGCCACAGAACCTCAGGAGCATAATGGAAAAATGTTTGTTTTTTGTSGGGGAGAGGTCACCTCCCAATAAATGTCATTTTGGACATTTTAACTACTCACTTTTACACAATACTTACTTTTAATACTTAAGTACAATTTACATTTTTTATTTTATTTTATTATCCTTTATTTATACAGGAAAATCTCTTGAGACTCATTGTCTCACAAGAAATATCAGAAATTTATTTGTGACACTTAAATGTCAGATCTTTTTGARCTTTTACTTAAGTACTGTTCTTAGAGAAGATTAACTTTTGCCAAAGTAATTTTATGTTAAGATACTTTTACTCAAGTATCACTTTGAGGTACTTTATACAACACTGCAGACGGTTCTATGTTTTTGGAAGTAGGACACAGCTAACAGTAACAACCCAATGTGTACACATGATGCCCACTTTACATATCTGCCTGCCCCTTCATAGAAGCATGCTTAGAACTGGCCCTGGWCTTGACTTAACTCCATTCAGTCAGTGAGTGGCCCTATGTAGAAAATAACACAAACTGACATTAGGTTTTGTTGCTAGTAGTCAGCYTTATAAGTCATCATCTTAATCTGAAACACTTACATCCTTTAATCCCTAACATTTTCAAAATGTGCATGCTATAAATAAATGCATTTATTATCTGAAATTCTTGATTTCTTTATTCTATTTAAATTTGTTTAAAGGTGTTTTCACGCCTAATAGTCAGCAGACTCAGTTCGATTGGGGACCAAAATTGATATATTTTCAGCTAGCTATTGTGGTTCAACTTTACACTGCATTGTGTCAAACAAACCAGACCCTTTGRGCATACTCCCTCACCTGTGGTGGCGCTGCACCAAGAACCACTGAAGGAAATGACACAAAACCTCTGAAGACACTGAGCACAACTTCCTTCTTCASAAAATGTAAACAAACATGGACTTTGTCTCAGTTAATGGGCTGCATCCTCATGAGTGCACATTTGTCTGCCACATACAGTATGTCACTGCCCCAAGTGCTGTCCCAATTCAAAGGCTTTTTATCATGCAACCAAGGACTGTAGTCCACAAGATCTCGAAGACCAAGGATGCATCCAAGTATCCTTCCCAACAGAGTATATCCCAGGATTCAGTGTGCCAACAGCAAACTAAACAGAGAAACAAAAACAGTGGAGTTTTAAATTTTTTACCAAGTCGGATTCATCATTGTGAAATTATTCTTCCAGTGAAAAGACATGTGAATGCATGTTCCAATGCATTTTAAGTCTGAAGGCACTTGATATAAAACGAACTATTATGGTAAAAGGGTAGCACATGTTAACGCAAACATACATCAAGCAAAGGCCAGACCGTCTCATTTCACTGCAGTTTTATGCAGCCTACCCAAACTGGGAAGGATGTAGCCTACATGGCGCACGTAGGCTACCCACTCATGAGGATGCAGCCCATGAATTGAGACACAGCCATGGAGTGATATCAGATTTTAAGAGTTGTAGGACTTCTGTTTTAAGCAAATATTCCAATTACTTGGCCAGCCAGCATGAGGGGAAGGTGATGCAGAACTGTGGAGATGCTGTTTTTTAACACAAGGCAGCTGAGATGGCTCCGTATGAGGCGGTGTGCACTAAGATAAGATAAGATAAGATAAGATAAGATAAGATAAGATAAGATAAGATAAGATAAGATAAGATAAGATAAGGCACGGCACGAGAATATAAGATAAGATAAGATGCAATAAGAAAAGATAATATGTGATACGATAAGATGAGATATGATAACACACAATACGATACGATAAGATTTGATAACACACGATACGATACGATAAGATAAGATACAATAACACACAATAACACACAATACGATACAATACAATAAGATAAGATAAGATACGATACGATAAGATACGATAACACACGATACGATAAGATAAGATAACACACGACACGATACGATAAGATAAGATACGATAACACACGATACGATAAGATAAGATAACACACGACACGATACGATAAGATAAGATACAATAACACACGACACGATACGATAAGATAAGATACAATAACACACGATACGATAAGATAAGATAACACACAATACGATACGATAACACGATAACATATGATAAGATACGATGCAATACGATACAATACAATAAGATAAGATAAGATACGATACGATAAGATACGATAACACACGATACGATAAGATAAGATAACACACAATACGATACGATAACAAGATAACATACGATAAGATACGATAACACACGACACGATACGATACGATAAGATACGATAACACACGACACGATACGATAAGATAAGATACGATAACACACGATACGATAAGATAAGATAACACACAATACGATACGATAACACGATAACATACGATAAGATACGATGCAATACGATACGATAAGATAAGATAAGATACGATAGGATAAGATACGATAACACACACTACGATACGATACAATAACACACGATAAGATAAGATAAGATAAGATAAGATAAGATAAGATAAGATAAGATAAAACTTTATTGATCCCACAGTGGGGAAATTTGCACATTACTGCAGCTCAACACAGGAGTCAAGTAGGAGCAAATCCAACTTCATAACAGTGATATTAACTGTACGAGTAGCTTTATTACTATCATTACCCAGAATACCCTGCACTGTAGTCTGCTACCTGCTTTTGAAGTGGTCTCTGGTTCAGTTGGCATTCACATATTCATTCAAACCAAACCAGAGTTCACTTTGACCGAACCGAGACCTAGGTTTAAAGGTGGACCCGAATTCACTTTTATGATCTGCATCAGAGTTTGTGCATTCACACCTCCCTAAAAAATTTATTAAAATGGACTAAACAGGGCTGGTGTGAAGGAACACTTAAAGAAGTCTTATCTTTCAGAAATACATAACCATAGAATTGCTCACTACACTGAAAGGAAGAAATGATTAACT
Organism: Austrofundulus limnaeus; assembly: GCF_001266775.1. Lineage (NCBI taxonomy): Eukaryota > Metazoa > Chordata > Actinopteri > Cyprinodontiformes > Rivulidae > Austrofundulus > Austrofundulus limnaeus. The sequence goes on from NW_013953542.1 coordinate 61,229, forward strand.
AAAGCAGTTCTAAAGTAACTGAAAATTAAATTATTAAATTTCCACTCAGAATTATTTCTAGCCAGAAAAACTGTTTGTGTCTTGAAAGATGTAGACATTTAATCACACACGCTAAAGCCTCTTCTGCACCTGACCTACACAACCTTGGACCATCGACACCATATAGATATAGAGGAACACAATAGGAACATGCAGTGTATAAATAAAAGCTCACCACAAAATCACTACTAAAGKTTAATTTCAAATGAGTTACATGATATATATATACACAGAAGCTGCTGGTTTGCATAAATCCAGAAAATAGCATCATACCTGGAACAAGGGGTTTTGGGAGGTGTCCTATGAGTGATTCAGAAAAACAGAAGGCATAACTGTCCTGATGCATCTCAGTAATCCAGGTAAAAAATCAAAAGGAAAAAAAATTGTATAGGTCCTCTGGACGGGTTCTTCTTTAATGAAACGTTTCGTCTCTCTTCCAAGAGACTTCTTCAGTCTGAGAGTTTCAGCCATGTGATAGCCATGTGATGTGAGTATCAGTCACCTGTGAACGATAGCCATGTGATGTGAGTATC
>NW_013953542.1:61892-64343 GCF_001266775.1 Austrofundulus limnaeus
GATACTCACATCACATGGCTATCGTTCACAGGTGACTGATACTCACATCACATGGCTATCACATGGCTGAAACTCTCAGACTGAAGAAGTCTCTTGGAAGAGAGACGAAACGTTTCATTAAAGAAGAACCCGTCCAGAGGACCTATACAAGAAGGCATAACTATTATTTCACATCCATTAATAATTTTGTCATGATGCAATCAAACCTAAATTAAAAAATGTCTTCTATCACATCCATTAAAGTAAATGTGACCACAGTTTGATTTAGGGGAACGAGCTGTCCTGATATGTGCTTCCTAAAAACAAACAATAATAAAACCTCATATTGTGCAGTACTCAGAGCCCTGAGAGGGTTCCTGACAAGTGGATTTTCTGATTGCTCTGTATCTATTGCTGTCTCCTTCACAAAGGGACATATGACTGTCAACAGCTGCATCAATCAAGTAGMATTTGTTCATGCTGCTGACACTTGTTCACATTTCGATGAGGTCTTMTGCATAAATTTGGTGGAAAAACACCCATATTTATGTAAATCATCATCAGGTCAAAAGTGTTTGATTCTAAAAGACCAGAACTGTTTGCAGCACAGAGTACCATGAAGTGTTAGGCATCTTCTGAGAGCTGGTGATAACTGGCATGGAGATGAGCCTGAAGAAGATGAGTAGACCACTGCTTTCATAAAAAGACAGCAGACAGGTCGCCTCACTCCTGTGATAAGTGGTGGGCATTATTGTCAAATATCTTTAAATTAATTCAATTTTTGTTCTAAAATCAGTGCTTATTGTATTTTTTGGCATTAATATTAATATTCAAATGTGTAATAAACTGCCAGTGTCAGATGATTTATTGCGTCCCCTGACCATCAGACAGGCAGACTTTTGAACTTTTATATAGACATCCACAAAATATTTATCGTTCTCTTACCACTGAGATGTGCTTGTAACACCTATAAAGGGATATGTTCAGGAGGACACACTGATCAGAACCAGCTCTGCTGACTCCTTCTGATGCTAAGAAGCAGCAGCTCTACTCTGAGCTCACGCCAGATGACAGAGCTCCTCAGCCTGTCTCTAAAGCAGAGTCCGGCCACCCTATGAAGAAAGTTCTATTGGGCTGCTTGTATCTGGGATCTTGTTCTTTCGATCATGATCCAAACCTCGGGATTACTAGATTAGACTGTAGATGGACCTATAAAAAGAGAGCTGTGTCTTTCGATTCAACTCTTTCTTCACCACGACCGTTCCAAAAATCATTAACACATCGCCACACAGAGGTGAACGGTGTACGTGCACTGAACTGATGGTTACTGACACRCACAGACATGAACAAAGCAACCATATTTTTTTGTTCCGTTCTCAGAGGAGTAAGACACTTTTTCCTTCTCTCCTGCCCTTCCTTATCTTCCCTGCTTTGCTGCTTGGAGCCTTCTCTACATTTTTCATCCGAAACCAGAGATTATGGATATTTTTATTTTTATGGATTTGGTTAGCTGGTCTCTTAATACATTTTTGGAACAAAGTTTTTTCTTCCATGGGAGGACATGTCAAAGGTGGGACCTCTGTCCTGGATATATACTGTATTTGTATTCTGATCACTGGATTCTACAGATTGGTCTGGTGGTCTCCCGGTGTTCTACAAAACAGCGTCAGTGGCTTTTCATTTTCTGGCTGGCTGACCAACATGAAGGATTGCTGTTCTATCAGCACTCAGACTTTTGTCTTGAGCGAGCTGGACTCGGTCTGCAAGCGGTTCTATTGAGGGTCGTGGGCCAGCTGTGGTCCCTGGACTTTGCTGGCCAGATGGAATTGATCTTGGAGAAGCTGATAGCATGGCTTGGTGGAATTGTCCACACTGTTTGCCTGATTGGATTTGCCACCTTGAGATGTACCAGCAGACATTAACGCAGATGGAAAATTGTTAGCGTCTGACTCTTCTGTTCCCAAAACAACTGATTACAGATTTGGCTCTCCCCTACAACGTCCTTGATCTGTTGACTAAATTCTTCCTGGTTGGATTACGTCGACAAGGCTCTGCCYCACATCCCCCCTCCTCTCACACCCATCTGATCTGGTTCCTGGAGCAGGCTGAGGGCCACACAGAATGAACAGTTAACATCAATATTCTGAACTATGGCTTTGCTGGTTTTGGGGACTGGATTCTTTCGGGCCCCCCTAAACTCACTTACTCCTGTGGCTAATAAACTTGCTCTATGCAGAGGTTTTTTTTTATAAACACCATAGTGTGTCACATTGTTGATATAATATGTTGTTTTTTCCCACATCTTCCCTTGTGTGGTTTTTAGTTTTTCTGTTATTAAAGGTAGCGCAACTGTGTTTTCTGCATGACCGGTTTCACCTGTTCCCCCATGTTTTATTTTTTTTTATTTACTGTTATTTTACCAGGCAAATCCCATTGAGATCTCAGATCTCTTTTTCAAGGGTGGCCTGGGCC
>NW_013953542.1:66052-68258 GCF_001266775.1 Austrofundulus limnaeus
AACATAGGCTACTAAACTTTCAGTTCTTATGGTATTTCTGGCTTTTGATCATATTTTTATGTGACTGCTAATTGTAAATGAGGCATAACAATTTTGTTTTTGATCACATTGAAAATGTTTGTTTCTAAATAAATTAAAATCTACAGTATTTAAAATATTTTTAAGAGCTTTTTGGTTTTTATCTAGTATTTACCACTTATTTTATTTCTACTTTTCATTGATTTAAGGTAATTAACTTATTGCTCACAGCACTAATGACCATGAGGGGCGGGGCTTCATTGTTGGTGAGCTCAACTGTACYGAGACCAGAACAATACAGTTAATGGAGTGATTTGATTCAATTCATTCACTCAAATGGTTAGTTCATTTGAACAAATCACTCACGAATGACACGACACAACTGGTTGTCGGGTACCAGTACCAGCTGCGGTGTAGGTGTCTTCTCAGATTTTCCCGTAACGTGAATAATTGCACAGATAATGAACAGAATAATTACAACTTTCCTGTTAGTAGCAACACGTTCCTTTTTTCTATTTTCCTGAGATGTGTATCTCTGCGAATTTGAAACTTCTACTTCCAGTTGACTACAACCATGTGTAACATTGTCTGACATAATTACTTTGTGTAGCCTGGTTGATCCATTCCAAGCCAGTTGATGGTCTGATTCACATTTCTTCTGTTTTTCCTTTTTGCGACATTTCAAAAATTCGCTCAAAATTCGATTAAAAATTGTATGGAAAACAACTGCTGAGGGACAATTTAGAGTTACTAATTACCCTAACATTTGGGTTTTTGGTCTGTGGGAGAAACAGTGAATAAAACCCACACCTGCATGAGGAGAACATGCAAAGTTCACTAAAAAAAAGRCCCCAGGTTGGGAGGCAAGTCAGCTCATTACTGGCAACAGCTTTGATCATTGCTCACCACGCTGCCCAAGGTAAAAGTAAAGAACAAAATTGATTTCCATTGCTGTAATAATTTGAGTCTGTAGCCTACCTCAGGTTTTCTGTCCATCTGTCGCAGCTGATGTTTTATTGTCACAATAATCAAGTTACACTCATTCCGTCATCCCATTTTTAACTGTAGGGTTTCTTATTCTTCTGTCTTTGGCCTCACACCCTCTTGTCCAAATGTATTTTCTTCTTTATTTCCCCCCTCACGTTATCTGACCACTTCACTGACCTGAAAAGTAGAAATCTGTTTGGATAATCTGTTTCTCTGTGTCTCCTACCTTCCTCTTTCTCCCACATAATCCTCCTCTCTGCTTGGATTAGAAAAGAGGGATAAAGGGATACGGAAAAAAACATACACTTGGAACTGTTGACAGGAAATCAGTCAAACTGAAACCTGAGTTGAAAAAAATGTTTAAAATTGCCTTACATTATGAAATATGTACATTTACATCTATCTATCCAATCATTTTCCCCTACCCTCTTTTTTTTCTCTAAGTCACATGGGAGCTGGTGACTGTCTTCTGCTGTCACTGTGTGAGAGGCAGAGCACAGCCTAGATAGGTCACAAAGGACACAGAGACAACTAGGGACTACTAAAGTTATCAATGAACTAACATACATGTTTTTGGTTTCTAGAGTATGCAGTAAAAACCAACATGTGCACAGGGAGAATATGTAAACTCCACAAAGGAAGGCTGTGGGCAGGGTCAGACTAGCCATTGGGAGTACCGGGACTTTTCCCAGTGGGCCGGTGCATGACTGGGCTGGCGCATGCAGCAAGGAAGAAACAAGTTGTGTAGCTGCGCTCAATACCAGTAGATGGCGATAATGCACCAATCCATTGTTTACCAACCACCAACAAAGACAGAAGAAGAAGTTTGCTGAAGAAGAGGTAAAAGAAGTAAGAAGAAGAAGAAAATGAATAGTAATAAAAAAAACGTAAGGGAGGAGAACAAAATTTGAGAGAAAAGAAAAAGCATCTACAAGCAAATTCAGCCAAGTATCAGAAAGTGACATTTATTTTCTGCTGGTGCATCATCGTCCTCATCCTCACTGGAACCTACGTCTGGAGAACAACGTGACCTGGAGGAGGATGGTAGTCATGTAGGTGGCTGTATTTGTTTCTAGTTTGCTAACTTTTAAAACAATACATTTTGCTGTTAAATAAATAAAGCCATTATCATGTGTGGACTAGGTCCAAACTGCTCAGTAGCTGATCATTTTATAAAACTGTGTTGCTTAAAACGTTTTAA
>NW_013953542.1:68268-83881 GCF_001266775.1 Austrofundulus limnaeus
GTCTAATATACAGTAATAGTATATTCAAATGAAAAAAAAAGTTTAAATTCATACAGTTCATGTGCTGGAAAAAGAAAATGATACCACATTAGGTTATAATAATGTTATTTTTGGGGGGTAAAATCAAAATAAGTCAAGAAGAACCATATAGAACTCTGAGGGTCAATGCCTGTGAGCTAACTGCTGCTCTGCTATCTTAATAACTTTTCTAATTCCTCAACATTACATTCTTAGGTTTCGTACAGTGCCCTGAGATGACGTTTGTTGTTTCTGCCTCCACCATCGGCCTCCAGCATTTGCAGACATCATCTGCCAGCCCGGACCTTGAATGGGCCAGTCAGTCAGGTACTAAATTCCCGGGCCACTTTTTTTGCCCTAGTCAGCCCCTGGCTGTGGGTGAACCTGCCACTTTGTTGCTGTGAGGTGACAAGTATGCTGTAAGATTTGTCTYTGTGTGGTGGTGTAGGTTTGTGTGTGAACACTGGGACGTTTGTAAAACTCATTTATGAATTGGTTTAAATGTCAAGAATTGTACCTCAGTGATATTGGTAGCTACTGAAACTTTGGTACTGTCACCAGAGTACACACACATTAAAAATGGGTATGTTATGTTAGGTGTGTAACAGCATTTGTAGTGGTGGTGTAGTGGTCACCTCAAGTGGAACAAACAATAAAACTGTCTTTGACCTCAGGCCTCTGACAGGCCCTTTAAAACAGACAGAACTCTGTTCCATTTAAACCGAATGTAGGCCATAAAGGTCAGCTTAACCTTAAAGAGACATACTCTTTTTCTTAATCAGGTAATAAACAGAATAATCTCCATTATTTTGATTTATTTTTCTTTTAASTAAGAGTTCTTATGCATTTGATAATGAGAGACAATGTTTATCAAAGTTGCACGAGAAAGGAGGACAGATCCGTTCCCTCTCAGTGTGATTCAGCTATGTTATGGATTTTTCTGTCGAAATATTTTACTTACTAATCATTATGGTTTATGTTTTATTATGAAACACCAACCTTTTATTTATGAATCATATTGCAAATGTCTTGAGTTGAAATAACTTATTTTTTCAGTGTTGAAGTGCAACAGGTCAACATGACGTGCTGGCGCTGAGGAGTACCTGCCTGGAGGGTCTGAGTGAGTAAGAAACTGGGGTTCCTTGCCCACTCTATGACCTTCATACTGCCTGGACTGTTGATGGGTTACCTGTCTTCCTCAAGGTAAAAGATGGCTTGTTACTAGTGTTCCTGACTTTGGCTGAGACCGAGTGGATGACGCCTTGCTCTCCTGGTTAAAACCACATTCTTTAAGTGTCCCTACAAACCCAGGAGCCAGGGAGAAAGAGAAATCACACACACGACAGGCCCTGGAGCAGTGTGGTTATCCTGACTGGGCTTTCCTGAAAGCAGACAGGAAACACAGACAGGATTCCATGCAACCTTCAGGTGAAAATGAAGACCCCAAACCAGTGATTTTTTCGTATGTTGCGGGTGTTTCGGAGAAACTGAGATGTTTATTTCCTAAACATGATGTCCCAGTRGCTTTCAAACCCCAAAACACATTACGGCAAAGGCTGGTTCACCCCAAAGATCCGGTGCCCCGGCACAAACAGAGCAATGTTGTATATGCTGTTAAGTGCCAGGAGGACTGCGACCAGTTATACATCGGGGAAACAAAGCAGCCACTGTTCAAAAGAATGTCCCAACACAGACGAGCTACATCTAATGGCCAGAAATCTGCAGTTTTCACTCATTTACAGGCCAGCGGTCACTCTTTCAGAGATGAGGATGTTCTCATTCTTGATAGAGAGGAACGTTGGTTTGAGAGAGGAGTAAAAGAAGCCATTTTTGTGAAGAAAGACCGTCCATCATTAAACAGAGGTGGAGGCCTCCGTTTTCAGTTGTCCCCCTTCTACAGTGCTGCTATTGCCAGTATCACTCCACCCCCTGTTAACAATAGGTGTTAATTAGGTGTCAACGATAGCCATGTGATGTGAGTATCAGTCACATGGAGGCAGTGCTTAAAAGCCTGAATTTTGCCTGAAACTCTCAGACTGAAGAAGTCTCTTGGAAGAGAGACGAAACGTTTCATTAGAGAAGAACCTGTCCAGAAGACCTACACATTTTTTTTTCTTTTTGATTCGTTAAGGTAAAGTTAGAAATAACTAATTAATTCTCCTTTCTTCCTATTCCTTCACTTATCTGCCTTGCCAAAACCTAAGTATAAGTACCTGCAAATGTTCCTGTTTTATTTTACATCTAAGCCTGATGTTTTGTTGTTTCTGAAGTTGTCGTATTAATAATTAATTAGCGCGAACACATGCTCATTGTTGTTAATTCTTAAACTTTTATTGAAAAATTGATTGCCCACAATTAAGTTGTTCACTCGTAATTTGTTTGATTTATGTAAATAAATGATCACGTTTGTTGCTGAATCAAGTCAAATTCACTGAGTTACATAACTTATTGTATTATTATTCACCTTTGCACAGAAAAGGTATTTCCTTAATAAGTTAAGAACGCTTGGTAAATTATTTCTATCATGTTATTTTTTGTCTCTTCCAGAAGAAGGTGCACCTGGACCAGTCCTGGACCAGTTCTTCTGTGTTTGTCTGTGTCTCTTTCCTGTCCCTCAACCAGCAGGTTGAGGAAGATGTTCTCCTGCCCTGAGCCTGGTTCTGCTGGAGGTTTCTTCCTGATTAGCAGGGAGTTTTTCCTCTCCACCATTTGCTCAGGAAGGGAGACTGTGATGAAGTGATTCAACACATTCTGCTGGCTTCTTCTTTGGATTATTCTTTTTATGTACAGTGCCCTGAGACAACGTATGTTGTGACTTGGTGCTATATAAATAAACTGCAATTAAACTGAAATTAAATAATTTCCTTATAACTTTCGTTATAAGAGATGTAAGAACTCTTATAGTGGGCACTAGTCCCCTAAAGTTCTATAGCGCTAATTGTGGACCAAACATTTTTGCTTTAGGGATTTTATTAAATTTCTTGAACTTTATGCAAATTTGTGCTTTCTAAAACTAAAAATACAGTAGCGCTAAATAAATGATTTCATCAAGTACTGATCATCATCTTTAACAGTGGAGAGAGAATACTGTCTCCAGTCAGTACAATGCAGAATCATTGTAACTTAAGCACGCCCCCTCCGATAACATTTTGTTCTTAGAGGCTATATACCCTAGCTCAGTGGTTCCCAACGTATATTACTCAAAGCCCCCCTTTTACTTCCTAGTCAATCTGAAGCTTTGGGTGCTAACGCACGTGTACCATCACTAGAGGTGGAGGTGCTTACATTGTTACAGTTTTTTTCCAAAAGGTCATGTGGCAGTACACTTTATAACTTATGAAATGTTGTAAATAGGAGAGCAAAACTTGATGAGCAATGTTTGAATGGTGCACCACGAAGGCAGCCKATGTGGAGAGACTCGAGGCTGCGAACACCCACTGTCAGTCAGACAGCATGACCCACCCTGCCCTGCTGTGATCTGATTGTGTAAAACTTTGACCGTGGTTCTCTTTATTGGTTGAAAGAACCGTCAGTTTAAAATCTAAAAGTTTTTTCCCCCCTTTCATTCTTACAAATAACAGTCAGCCGTTGTGGAGGAGAACTTTACAACCAGGAGGAGGAATCTGGTTAAACAATGGTTGTAGTATATATAGATATAGATATCTGAACAAAATGGCCACCCACAGTTAAACAAGCACTTATAAACAACACTGCAACAATAAATAAATAAATAAATACATACCGAATGGTAAAACCACAATGGCATTTAACACAATGGCATTGTGGATAATCTGCCCATAATCACACACACAGTGAAGGACACATGGAGACACACACACACTTGAGCAGAACTGAACAGACCCGAACCAGAGTAGAATATGCTCAAAGAGAAGGGGTGGTAATTAGAGTCATAACATAAGCAAGGAAAAGTTAAATTCATGTTCTTATTTTGACATGAAGACAGTTTCCTGTCTTCTGTGTTATTTGCTCTGTCCTGTACCCAGAATGCATTGCTTTGTTCTCCGATAAACAGTTTAAAATTACTAATATATCGAATGATTTCCTACCAAAGTCCTATTATAAACATAAGAATATGACAAAGAAGCAGCAGAACTAGCAATCCTCAACAACTGTTTATTTATCACCACGAGCCAAAAGTCTGTTTCAACAAATCACCTCCCCAAACTGCGGCGATATGTGCAAAGAAAAGTGATGTGCTTCTTGGCAGTATTGCACAAGAGTGAAAAAGCTGCAAAGCAGGGTAGGAGGGGCTGGTTCAGGAGAGAGCAAAAAAGCATCCAGCACCTCTGAAGGCTAAGCGAAGAAAGTTCAGACAACAGTAACTTTCACATAGGAAGGCTAAAAACACCAAATTGACCCTGGATTTACACTCCACTCCGCTGTGCAGCACAGTTTGCAGCTGTTTATTTGCACCCTGATTTATACAGTCACTCAGCTCTGCTTCGGTGCGACACACTGAGTAGGGAGTGTGTGCAGGAAGGAGATCTCATGATAAATCCAGTGATAAATGTGGAAGTCAGAGCAAAAAATTATTTATTCAGTGAAAGACAAACTCCAAACACAGCTCAAAACATAGAAGCTTTTGATATCTATGGTTGAAACAGTATCGCTGTCGTCTTTTTGAATCTTCTGATTTCAAAATAAAATCCACATGAATCATGTGTGTACACATACGCTTCATGCTACATGTTTCCGTCTGCTTCCCAAACAGAGTGACACATTCTGACAGCTTTTGTGTATAAATATACCCATATATTGATTAATGTAGCTGGGATTTCGACAAAATTAATCCACCCTTTGGGGTCTTATTTTTAAAAGACGGATATTGCTTTACCACAGACATCTAAACTACGAAACAATGTCTGAACAACAGGAATTAAAGGATTGCCTAAAATCGAATACTGAAGGTGATTAGAGAACTTGCAGTTGTCTTGTGGATCACGGAACACAAGGTTTAGTCTCTTCAACTGAGCTAAGCAATGGTTCAGTTAGAACAGGGGATATCTCTGCTTGGTCAGGAAGCTCTGGTTCTTCTTCAGGTTGGCCTTTGGATCTTTCCAATTCTTCAGGTCTGGATGAGTTATTAGTAGATGCAAGCTCCTCTCTTTCCACAGAGATGTTTTCAGATGCTGTGACTGTGTTTGTGCCTTGGGGTGCTGACACAGCAGGAGATTCTCTATCATCAATTAAAGGGGAATTCAAAGTTGAGATTTCAGGATACACATGACAAACACTGGCTGCGGTAGAAACATGATCACTTTGAAATTGAGGTTGAAAATCTCCATGAGGTTCATTAGCCTGTAGTGAACTCCTGGACATGAATGTTGTGGGGTAAACCTATGGTATGGGAAACTCATCTCCAACATCCTCCTCTTCCAACTCTTCATTTGGGTCTGGGTCTGTTAATTTCTGACTCGTCGTTTTAGGTTTTCGAGGTGGTGTGCTGGTGTGTCCTCAGTGTCACTAGTTTGAGGAAATGTACAAGGCAAAAGGAGATCACGGTGGAGAGTGTGGGTTGGTCCATCAGSATTCTTTTCTGGACGCACAGTATAGACAGGCAATTCTCCAGCTCTCTTCACCACCACATAAACATCTTGCTCCCATTTGTCCTCCAGCTTGTGTTTTCCTTGAAGCCTGACATTTCGAACAAGGACTCTGTCTCCTTCCTCCAWCTTTGATGGTGTGACACACTGATCAAACTGGTGCTTGATTTTCATAGCAGACTTTGCTTTATTTTTTGAAGCAATTTCAAAACTTTCTTCAAGCCGGGACTGTAATTTCTGAACATATTCTGAATGAGTGGTGCACTGTTGCTCTCGTACTGGCAGCCCAAATGCTAGGTCTACTGGAAGTTGAGGTGGATGTCCAAACATGAGTTCATAAGGTGAAAATCCAGTGACTTCATTTTGGTGCAGTTATAAGCGTGCACTAAAGGTTTCACATATTCTTTCCAAGTGGTTTTCTGTTTTTGTTCCAAAGTGTCAAGCATATTGAGAAGTGTCTGATTAAATCGTTCAATGGGGTTCCCTCGAAGATGGTAAGGAGTTGTTTGGGTCTCATCAATACCCAAGGTGTTGCAGAGTTCCTTTATGAGCTTTGATTCAAAATCAGGTCCTTGGTTGGTGTGTAGATGCTCTAGTAATCCATAACACACAACGRAGTTTTCAAATAAACACTTTGCCACTGTCTTTGTTTTTTGATTTGGTGTAGGTATTGCAACTGCAAACTTCGTATATTGATCAGTTATAACTAGAATATCTTTGGTGTTACTTCGATCTGGTTCAAGGGACAAATAGTCCATACAGAGTAACTCCAAAGGACCCGTGGTCTTGATGTTTACAAGTGGTGCAGATCTTTCAGGAGGAATTTTACGTCTCACACATTTGTTGCAAGTTCGGATTTTAATCTCAACATCAGATGCTATGTGTGGCCAGAAGTGTGGAGGTTTGCTGCTGCTGTACCTGGCTAATTGTTTTGCAGTTCACTGAGGGTTCGGTGGGCAGAGATTGGATGGACTCACCTGTGCATAGTCTGCTCTGATTAAGCCTGAGAGTATTTCAGTCACCTTCTGAGATCCATCCGACGCTGGATTATTCAGTTGCCCATGGTACTGTTTAAGATAGCCTCAGTTTAATTCTTTGTGAAAACCTATTTAACCCTTGTTGTATTTTTTCTACACCTACCTTGTGTTCAGGCAGGACCGTCCTGATCCTCCTGGTGACTCCACATTTGGTTCTCATCCAGACTGTTGGTTTTTTTCACTCCAAGATCGAAGTGATTCGTTGTCCTCCACCCTGCCTCTCTCTCTTTAACGGAAATCTGCAAGAGACACAATTGGAAATTACCTGTGATCGATTCCTAACAAAGAACCTCTACAAACCTCCTCGTCCTTGTCAGCCTCCTCACCTGGATCCTGTAAGAAAACCAACAATTAACACATTCAACAACTTCAAACACTTACCTGAGAAGATCATCCTAAACAGTTTTCCCCCTTTTTCCCCCTTTTTCCAGCAGTTCACTGCCTCCGCTCCAGTGTTTCTATCCAGCAGCGCTTGGATCCAGCATGTAGCGCTCACGTGATCACAACAACATGCTGCACTAACAAGCTAGCAAGAATGTCGGCAGGACTTTCTATTTTCATCAGAAACAGAGTTGCAGCTAAGTGTAAAGTTGTCACGCACAAGTTTTCCGAGGGGGAACAGAACCGTGAACGTTTTAAACCGGAGCGACAACTACTGTCCACCCTGGTAGCAGCTTTGCGTTTCGGCTCGGTTCGTTCAGCCTCGGTCCAGTGACCGCACACAGCCGCGCTGTTTCAGAACCTCCTCTCTGGTTCGGTCGGTGGTTCTAAGCTGGCAGAAGCGAGGACAGCACGCTTACAGTTTTGACATCCCATGGATTAGCTCGGGTCGATGGACAGAAGAAAGGAGAGCGCAGCTTTTGTTTTGGAATATGAGCACGACATGACGAGAGCAGTGATAAAAACTGCTCCCTGCAGGAGTGAGAGACTGATCTCCACATGATGCTTTATTTTTCAGGGTATTATAATTTATTTGATTAAATAATAGAATGTTCTTCAGTTTAAAATGTATGTGACCCATTGATTAAAAATAAATGGGTCAGTTTTTCTCATACCTACTCTTTTTCACCGTTTGACTTGATCAAGACTTTTCTAAGATTTTACATTACAAATTAGGTAAAAAGTGTGTGACTTGTACTGTTATGGTAACGGGTCAATTATCGGTATCGGGCAATATCGGTATCGGACAATTCTCAAAGTTGTAATATCGGTATCGTATCGGAAGTGAAAAAGTGGTATCAGGACATCCCTAATAATAAACTCACTTACCTTTTACCATTTTTGTCTTTGTCCTGTTTTTCTTGTCAGTTTAAGTTGTTTTTGGGTACTCTTAAAAGAAACAAAAAACAAATCMTAACAAGAAGAAGCTGGAACGTACAAGATCTAATGTTCTTTCGATGCCCARATGACCCACATCATCATGAAGATTTGTTAAAACCATTGCTCTCAACTCTTCAGGCAACACCAACTGGTAACAGATTTCATCATTACTCTGCCTTCGATATAAAACTTCATTCAGCAACTCAAGTCTTTTCAACTCTCTTAATAGAAGAGCTAGATCTGGGAGTTCTTGCCTCACTAATGGAGGGACTCTTTCTCCAGATTCCAGCTGATGGATGACCTCTCTGATTACTGGATTAGCTCGTTGCTTCTCTTTAAGGTCATGATGTGACACAGAGAGAATGACAGGCAAACCATTGTATTGCTCATTGACATACGCATCAGGAATAGCAGTGGTGTACCTGCTTAATGATTCAACCAAAGTAATTGGCTTTTCTGATGGGTTGACTGGCTGGTGGGTTTCTCACAAGGCAGGAGTGGCAAATTGCAGAGAYGACCTCAGGATCAATATCGTTAGTTTCACTGCTATGGTCTTGAGCAAATTTAAAGATGAAATCCAAGTCTTTCTGTAAGGTGTTATCTGCAGAATCGCCACGAGGGTGGCGAGATAATGCATCTGCATCAAGATTTTTGCTCCCAGCTCTATACTGCAGCTTGAAATTGTAGGTGGAAAGTGCAGCAAGCCAACGATGACTGCTCACATCCAATTTGACAGATGTTAAAATGTAAGTGAGTGGGTTGTTATCTGTCACCACAACAAAGTTTTGCTCCATACAGTTGTGAAATAAGATCTAAATCCATACAATATAGACTCTACAGTAGTTTTACCCCCTGCCCTCCAGTGGAGATCGCTCCGCCTTTGAAACCACGTGACTGAAACCCAGCTATTAGGTGTGCATTATCAAATCACACTGGAGAAAGGTCCTTAATTCCACAAAGTATCCAGTATAAAAACAATTGCCAAATCCTTGTGGGTTTTTCGCTCACTGTGGCAATTCCTTGAGAAAAGGAGCAGCTGAAAAAAATAAATATTATATAAAATATATTTCATTGCATTTCAGAATKAATTTCATCAAACAAAAAACAGGCATAAAAGATAGAAAAAACACACTGAGACAAAAACAAAAATAGAAAAACTGAACTGAATGCATACATTTGTCAGTTTGAAAYATCCATAACTTTTCTGTGACACAGACTATGTATGTGTGCATAATCTATTATTAACATGAATAACACTTTTTTCAAGTTGAGACAAAGTCCCCAGAGGAAATACTGTATGAGGAAATCCTGACTATTCCTGTTCTGTGATACAAAGCATTGTCTGAAGTGAATTATTAAATTATTGGCCTGTTTTATGTTTGCTGATAAACAAGTAAAATATTTCATTTTTTTCTTCTATTAAAGAAAAAAGTAATTTTGGACAACAAGAGTTATTTTAGATGCTGCTGGAAAAAAACTTTATACGCTTTATATGAATAAGTTGTGAATGAAGTGCACAAGATGTTTGTTTTGCCAAATTCTATTAACTAATTTCCCTCTGGGATCAATAAAGTATTTTTGAATTGAATTGAATTGAATTCAACTCAGAAATTCAATAGAAAAATACTTGTACTGGTGTCCCAACTAACGACCATTCTGTTTGCTTGGCCTGATGCTTGAGAGTGGTGGCCAATGTGGAATTTCACTTCAGAAGTGTTATGGGTCACACCAAGTCAATTTGCAGGTCAGACAATGGGAAGGGGATTCCTTTACTTGCACAGGATTTCTGTGGATGAAGCTTGTGGGTTGAAACTGGCAGCAAACCAGACATACCTCCATTTAATCAGCAACATCTTTAAACCATTCCAGGCCAGTAGGTGACCTGCTTTAAAGTCTAAAAGGTTACTGGACACATCTGTCACCTCATGAATCATCATCATCCTTTTGTGTTTGTGTTAGAACAGGTGAAACAGTTGTGTAGGAAACATTTACTAGAGTACTGTTGACCAACTTAAGTGAAGCTTGAACTTTGAACACAATGTCATTCCTGAGTTGTGTGATCTCTGCAGACAKAACTGAGTTTGAAACAGTTGATCCTAGGAATGAGRGACTAAAGTGTGATACGGTCGTCATCAGAAAACTCACACTTAGTCTGACAGATCATCGAGCTCTTTGTCCTGTGACTTCTGACATTTTTAAATACAGTATACTGTATTTGCCTAGAGTTAGAACATAGAGTTAGAGGTCATCAAGTTTTCACTTAAGGTCTTTACATTTAACGTGTTCCCTGTTTGTGGGAACAATTTTTCCCCAAACCAACCAAGGCAAGATGACAGAACTCATTCTCAAGTCTTGTTAGAGTCAGCACAAATGACAAAAKTACCAACGTCCCACTCTTCAGAAAGTTTCAAAGTAAAAAGAATGCTTGCACTTTCTAAATATTATGTCATTTACCGGCCCAATGGAAAACTTTGATTCCTATGCACTAGTGTTAGAACAGACAATGTCAACACCTGCACTGAGCTCGGAGTTGTGATAAAATGAACAGTCATCAGTGTAAATATTGATCATTTCTCTGYAGATCTTCTATTAGAAGTAGTAGTTGTGATGGGGAGCWCCTGGGACTGAGGATTGGTTCACCAGGAGGATCCTCTGTACACCACTGACAAGCTGACTTCAATGTCAACACTTTGAAGTGCCATTACCCATCATGCTCCATGGGGGATTATTGCTACACTATCTCTAATGCTTTGGCTGTTCAGGAAGCAGACTGGTTGATGTTTTGTCTCCTCAATAAYCTTCTGACYACCAAGTAATGGTAAATGGACTGTRCTTATATAGCACATTTCTATCCAACCAGGATACTCAAAGCTGTTTACAATACAATCTATGTCCTCATTTATCCATTCACACAGCACTTATCTCTCTACAGAGCTAACGTGTACAAATCAATCTAGGGAGACTAATCAGTGCTTCAAATCACATTCATACACTGATGGGAGCCACATCAGAGGCAGTTGAGGTTCAGTGTCTTGCCCAGAGACACTTTGACATATGACTGACTAGCAGGGAATCAAACAGCCAACTCTCTGGTTAGAGGCTGCCTCCCTTAACCACTCAGTCACACCCACCCACAAGGTAGTTTCAAAAGTCCAAATTGTCCAAAGAGTGCCTAGTAGACYTTTTTTTGCTATTGGCATTCTTTAGCTCAAGGACTGCAAGTGTTTTGCTAGCATTGGCCATAATCCATTTGTTATAGGCCAGTTTTCAGACAGTCGTTGGAGAAATCAACCTCAAGGTGAATTTTTATTTTATTTTAGGGGAATAGAATAGAATAGAATAGAATAGAATAGAATAGAATAGAATAGAATGGAAACAGCCTTTCAAGTGACCACATGTTCTGCACAGTCTGCTGGATTTTTCAGATTTATTTATTTATTTTATACAGTGCTCTGAAACAACAGTTGTATTCAAATAAACTGAATTGAATTAAATTGAATTTAAAATTACAAGTAATTAGTCATGAAAGACTCATGCGGTGTTCCAGTACTGGAAAATAGATGTACAATTGCCACAGAGTAGTATTTATGTAATGACTGAGAGATTGAGTTATTTGATGTGCAAACACAAACATGGATGCTTACTGAGTTTATTGGGAGCAGTGATGGTTATAGAGTTTAACAGCTGATGGGAGGAAGGATCTTCAGTAACGCTCCTTTGTGCATTTAGGATGCAGCAGTCTGTCACTGAAGGAGCTCTGCAGATCAGCCACAGATCCATGCATGGGGTCGTAGACATTCTCTG
Organism: Austrofundulus limnaeus; assembly: GCF_001266775.1. Lineage (NCBI taxonomy): Eukaryota > Metazoa > Chordata > Actinopteri > Cyprinodontiformes > Rivulidae > Austrofundulus > Austrofundulus limnaeus. The sequence continues at coordinate 80,012 of NW_013953542.1, forward strand.
TCACTGATGTTATTTTAGTCAGAATTCTTCTGTCTCCCACCACCTGCACTGGGTCGAGGGGGCGTCCCAGCACAGAGCTGGCCTTCTTGATGAGCTTATCCATCCGCTTCCTCTCACCTGCTGCCCCAACATACGATGCCATAAAATATGGCTGAAGTCACAACTGTATAAAAAAAAAAGTCTTTTGGTGTGCCCCCGCACTCCAAACACAAAACTGAATTTCAATTTTAAAGCACAAATTGAACTTGTGCTTTAAAATTAGCTTCCGCTAGTTTTACTATGGCATAAGCGGTTTTGAAGTTGTGGACCTAAATGTTTTCATAAGCGCTTTAGAAATTGTGGAGCTAATTTTTGGGTTAGCGTTGCCCACCACTGCCCACTACTCCTGCAGGCTATCGGCAGCAAGAACTAGCAAACAACTGGTGAAACCACACGTCTGCTGAGCTCGTAATACTTCTCAGTCCAGTTCTTTTCAGATTAAATAATGCCTTTGAGGAAATGTATTTTTGGATGCCGAGGGGAGACTACCCTCTTTTTAAGCTTTCCAAGGATGACACAGTATTCACTATTGGAACTAACCCTCCAACGAAAAAAAAAATCTTATTTGTGCGAGCCACTTTAAGAGTGCTAGCTTTCTGAACAAAAGGGAATTTAACAGTGGATTAATATCAAGGTTATCACTAAAGGATGATGCAATTCCAACATTCAGAAGTGCACTAACACCATTGTCGTCTGCCCAGGTAGTCTGAAAACCACTCATGTTGTTTTCTTTGGTTGTTTGGTCTTTCTGTGTTCTACATTTAGCATTTGTAACTTGTATTATGATCATTATGTGTGTGTATGTGAGRATGACTCGGAGATACAGTATCTTAACAAGCTGAAACGTTGCCTCTGTACTCGCTCCAATTCTTTAGAAAATGTACAGTGCCTTGTGAAAGTATTCAGCCCCCTTGAACTTTTCAAACTTTTGCCACATTTCAGGCTTCAAACCTAAAGATATTAAATTTTACTTTTTTTGTGAAGAATCAACAACAAGTGGGACACAATCATGAAGTGGAACAATATTTATTGGATATTTTAAACTTTTTTAATAAATAAAATCTGAAATGTTGGATGTGCAATATTATTTGTCCCCTTTACTTTTAGAGCAGCAAACTCACTCCAGAAGTTCAGTAAGGATATATGTAGCTACTTTATGTATAATACAACCCCCACCACACTTTTGTAAGCTTAAAAAGCATAAACAATTAAATCCTTGAACTACCTCTAATTTCATACTGACTTCACGATTTTTCAGCCTTTGCAGTCTTTATACATACAGTATCAGTAAAATGATCATTTGACTGTATAAGGTTTTATTTTAACAACATATGTACTAAAAGGTATTTTGACAGTAAATGTACAGTCACCGGCCACTTTATTAGGTACACCACGCTAGTAACGGTTTTGTGGTCATAAAGGGATGGACATGGTCAGCAACAATACTCAGGTAGGCTGTGGCGTTGTAACAATGCTCAATTGGTACCAAGGGGCCCAAAGAGTGCCAAGAAAAGATTCCCCACACCATGACACCACCACCACCAGCCTGAACCGTTGATACAAGGCAGGATGGATCCATGCTTTCATGTTGTTGATGCCAAATTCTGACCCTACCATCCGAATATCGCAGCAGAAATCGAGACTCATCAGACCAGGCAACGTTTTTCCAATCTTCTCTTGTCCAATTTCGATGAGCTTGTGCAAATTGTAGCCTCAGTTTCCTGTTCTTAGCTGAAAGGAGTGGCACCCGGTGTGGTCTTCTGCTGCTGAAGCCCATCTGCCTCAAAGTTCGACGTACTGTGCGTTCAGAGATGCTCTTCTGTCTACCTTGGTTGTAACGGGTGGTTATTTGAGTCACTGTTGCCTTTCTATCAGCTCGAACCAGTCTGCCCATTCTCCTCTGACCTCTGGCATCAACAAGGCMTTTCCGCCCACAGGACTGCCGCTCACTGGATGTTTTTTCTTTTTCAGACCATTCTCTGTAAACCCTAGAGATGGTTGTGCGTGAAAATCCCAGTAGATCAGCAGTTTCTGAAATACTCAGACCAGCCATTCTGGCACCAACAACCATGCCACGTTCAAAGGCACTCAAATCACCTTTCTTCCCCATACTGATGCTCGGTTTGAACTGCAGGAGATTGTCTTGACCATGTCTACATGCCTAAATGCACTGAGTTGCCGCCATGTGATTGGCTGATTAGAAATTAAGTGTTAACGAGCAGTTGGACAGGTGTACCTAATAAAGTGGCCGGTGAGTGAATATCAACAAACTATGACTTTGAGCTTTGTAGCAGCATCATATGAACGCTGGCATTTAGGGTAATGACATGTTACATCAGACAATTTTACACAGTCCACCAGAGGGCGCCAACACAAAACTCAGAGACTTCACTTGGGATTTGTGCCATCTTCTGGTGGAAAAACAGATTACTGTACTTCGATATTGTCTACTCACGAGCGCCCCCTCTGGTGGGAAAACATTTTTTTGGGGACACCTACTTTCACACAACACTGGTAAATGGCAGCCATTACAAATGAATGTGTTTGTTGTTGTTCCAGGAGCGGCCTGGTCGCACACTAATCCCATTAGCTTGTTATTACTATTTGCCCACCAAAAGCACTAGCKCAAAGCTCACAAAGCAACTTTGTCTGGACTTCCTGTGGGAAGCAAGCCTTATTTGAACCAGTGAGCCTGACCTTGCCCTATCACGGGACGTATGTACGCAGATGCTGAAGCTTAATATGCCTGGAGTATCCAGCTGAGTGGACGATCGTGAAGGATTTTCTTAAGAACCTCCCCGAATACGTGGACAGGTGACCCACATCATCTTTACAGGTAAAAATCTAGCTGTTACGAGCATCACTGTCTGGCTGATGTTGACTGAGAGACATTTCTGGTTAAGAATCCCACATTTATTTAAGTTAGAAGTTAGGAGTAGCTAACATCTTACTTCCTTTTCTCTTAAACCTTTACCTTGTCAACTCCAAGTTATTTGCCTTCAAATGCCTGATCTATTTAACATCCAGCTAGATGTTAAATAGACATTGCATATAGTACTACCACCCTCCCTCCCCACATTGTGGATGATGTGCTCAAAAACATGAATACATGCAGACCCAAACTACTGCCATGGTTCTTCACCGGAAACAGCTTTTCCTGAAGAAATAACTTCCAAAACCACTTGACAACAGAAAATGGTTATTTATTCCCCTGCATTATTTATATTTCCCCCACTTTCTTTTTACTGATCATTTTTTCCTTGCATGTGTACAAATTGCATAGCAGCTGTCCATCTTACAAGAATGACAATAGCCTAATCAAGACAATCTGTCACTTATCTTCTCTTTTCTTCATGAAGGATTTAGACAGAGGAGCAGAACAATTTTCATCAGAATGAACAGCGCTGAACAATGCTAACATGTGGCAGATGGAGCCRGTGAATGGATCTCAGAGGAACCTACCAACTTGTTGAGTGGTCTAGCGATTGAATGGTGCTATTTTCCTGCCAAATTGGATCATTGTGGTTTTCCTTCCAAATCCTAAAACAGAAAGAAAAAAAAWGAGAAAAAAATACAGATTTAGAAATAAGATTTAATTAAGCATCATACAAACATTATTTCTATATTTGTTGTGAAAATGTTTTCAAAGCTTATTCATATACAGTCCAACAACCAGTGTTTATTGTCACTTTATTCAGATGAGCTGTTTTAGCAGTTGAACTGTAAGTCAGACTTAGTAAAAAAAAAGTCAAAGTCAAGTCAAAAAGTCCTGATGCATCTCAGTAATCCAGGTAAAAATCAAAAAGAAAAAAATTGTATAGGTCCTCTGGA